>NW_012140191.1:2919219-2957234 GCF_000956105.1 Propithecus coquereli
CTTCATGTCTTCATTTTAATAATATTGCTTATGTGAAAATTGCTGGATAAATTATTCAATTTTTTCTATTATCCAGTATATCTGCAATAAAACTAATAACCCATCTCTGTAAATACATCAATAGTAATTTAAGTTAGTCTTCTCTGTTTATTTGTCCGTCTGCCTGCTTGCCTCTCTTTAGCTTGCTCTTTGCACTGGGTTCTCAAGCCTTTGGCTGGGATGAACTTGAAGTACTTTGTTTCTGTTTGTTATACAATGAAGACAAGCTGCTAAGTAGATGCAAATGCTAATTCTGTAGTTACTTTTCATTTCACATGAAATTTCATTAGTGTTGTTAAGTATGGAAAATCAATTATTTCTTAATCACAAGTCCACAGAACTTAATCACCAACTACAAATAACTATGTTAAAGGGTAATGCTATGGATTAACTATAAATCAACAAAGCAGGAAAATTCTACATTAAGGCCAAAATCCAGGTGAATACTCATGACCTCGGGTTGCTAATAAAGAAATAGATGGCAATCCCTTGGGCTAGAACAATATTTTTCAAGCATTTATTTATTCAACAATTTTAAAAAATATATTTTCTTTGGGACAGACTTGGGGAATAAAACAATGATAAAATCATCTCTGCCTTCAAAGAGGTTACCGTCTACTAGGAGGAGCTGGGCAAATAAACAAAGAGATCGATTAATTCTTTGATGAGTGGTCTGTACAGCTGATTTGAAAAAATCACAGAAGGAGCAGCTAACCCACTCTTAGGGTGGTCTGTGTAAGTTTGTCAGGCCAGGGGATGTTGAACAGACATCCTGAAGTAAAGATTTACTCATTATCTTCCCTTCTCTTTCTCTACTTTCTTTAGTGGGACTTATATTTTTTTGAATGGCCAAGACAGGACGTGCTGGAGCCTTCATCCTCTCTGGCCGCTGTTGAGAGCCTGTGGTTAGCCTCTCTTTCTAACTCTTCCTAACTCTGCATTCAGTGACATTATGTCAGGTAGCAGCTTGCAACTGGTAATGGTAATAGTATTTACACCATGAGAATTAGCAATTGCTACAAAGTTGGGCTAAAAAATTCCTCCGGAGAGTGGGTTATTAAACATTTACCAGCACACCACTTGGTCGAGGAACATGGTATTCCTTGATTCTACTAGAGAGTTTAATGGAAAATAATGAGACAGAATAGCCTTCCCAATATCTATAAAGTGTGGTCCCTAATAAAGCACAGATTAGAACAATAAATAAGACATTATCACTGTCCTCTTTGAATTTACAGTAGGAAGGATAAAGCAACTCACAAGACTAAGTCAGTTTAAAAAGTTCAAAGGAAGAGAAGAAGGCTAGAAGGACTGCCCTAAATATATATCTCAATGATTAGTAGTCTATGGATTGTTGGGTTCTTAGGGCCCTACATTTATTTTCATATAGAGTCTATGAGTCACTCAGGCAAGAGTGTTGTTGTTTTGGGAGATGGGGTTTCTCAGAGAATTTTTATCGACTTGCCATCCTTCTGCAGGGCTTCTACACAATGCAAGCAATAGAAAGAGATAGTGTAACATAGTGTTTAAGAATATTGGCATTGGTCACTGAGTGCCTTGGTCCAAATACTCTGTTATTATGCAGTACTTGGGAAATTACATGAACTCTTTGTCCTTGAGATTTCTCTTTCTTAAATTTAACATAACATAGTAATAGTACTTAACTCATAGACATTTTTGAAGATTAAATGAGTTAAAGACATGAAAGTACTCTGAACCTGCTTGGCTCACGTGCATATTCAAATATTATGTATTGTTATTATTAACACATATTCACAAGGACTGGCAGCTTCCACAAAAGGGATTAGGCATGATCTGATCCTATCATTTCAAACATTTTTAAGAACCTCCAGAAGTGATTGCTAATCCTTGAGCTTGGCTAAAAGTAACACGTATGAAGATTAACCACAGAATTTTGGGTGTTTGCTCAATTTCTCTACAATTTTTTCTGAATATTTGTGATTTAATATTCTTTTTCTAGTATTATGAACAGATATAGTAGATATTATTTTTCTAATTTTTTTTAAAGATTTACCTAATCAATGAGAGAGGAAATTTATGGATATGAAAACGTAGTGAAGTTGACCTCATGAAATGATGTTTTAAAGAAAGATAAGGTTAAAATGTTTTTGGAAAGACTTAAGCACTTAAAAAGACATGAAATTTCTCTTTTCCCTTGCTTGTAATGGAATTATTCACCACCTGTTGGTTGAACTCTTTATTTAAAAGCAATAAAGAAAAGGTGATCTTTCAACACAGAACCCCTACTTCACTTACAATTCTACTTTTGGTGTTCTGGGAATCCCGTTGTAAGACCTTGCTTATGGCTGCAAATGTGACAGGAGCTGGAATTATTTCCAAGATATAGTGTAGGCATTTATGCTGATTATTAATCCCTAATAAAATTCCTTGAAAATGAAAACCTGCTATATGTGTTCTAAATCCATAAGACTCAAGTACCATAAAGCACCTGTGTAAGGGCCCAAGATGTACACTCATTTATGGGCGGATGCTTGATTAGAAGATGAGAAGAAGAGAAAGTGAGCAGGGTTCTTTCATGGGGTATTAAAAAATCCTGTGACTATTTGTTGCACTAAATCCAGGTTGGCCTCAGTAATATACCTGATGCCATGGTTCAGTGTGAAAAAGAGTGGTCCAGTGTTATTGGCATCACAACTAATTTGCCAAGATGTTGTGCAAATCACTGACTATCCCGGATCTCAGTTTCCTTTTTTTGAGGGTGTTGGTTTAGACACAGTGGTTTTCAAAGTGTGCTCCAAGAGGCCCTCAGTGCCCCTATGGAGGAGCTCAGAGATGACATTGAGGGGACGGCAACATAACGATTAGGAATCTGGGCTACACCTCACATCCCACTCAATAAATCAAGCAATACCGTTTTTGTTAGTTTTACAGATAAAATATTTACCAGTTTTGCATATTTGATATAAGTAAATTTTGTTTGAAGAAAGATCACTGCTTAAAGTTGAAACCATTAAACTGATTCAGGCTTAAAAACTGGAGACTCTACATTTCCCCATTACTAGTTTAAGAGGTGATACTTCATGTAATACTCAAGATCAGTTCTTACTACTTAGATAACTTGACTCATAATTACTTAGAACACAGATTATTACATAAAACCTTGATGAAATACAATGAATAGGACATGAATATTCAATAGAGTTGGGGTCCTTTAAATACTTTAAATGTTACAGGTTAACAAAGCTGTTATGATCTCCAATTAGTTTGAAGGCATCTTTCATTTAATTCCTTTTTACATCTAAGGTGGTAATCACAGAATTTTATACTGGAAGTTCCTAAGGGACCTATCATTTTAAAGACGAGTGAACAGAGGGTTACTCAGAGTTGCTCTAGGATGTAGGTAGTCCATGTTCAGGGCTCTTTTCTCTGTAACCTTTGGTTTTGCCAAAGAACAAATATTCAAGCTACCTGAAGCAACCATCTGGGGATTCTTGGGCACACTTTTCTTTCTTTTTCCCTGTCTCTCCCCTTCCCTTCTCTTCCCCTTCCTTCCTTCCTTCTTCCTTCCTTCCTTCCTTCCTTCCTTCTTCCTTCCTTCCTTCCTCTCCCCTTCCCTTCCCTTCCCTTCTCTTCCCCTTCCTTGCTTCCTTCCTTCCTTCCTTCCTTCTTTCCTCTCCCTTTCCCTTCCCTTCCTTTCCCTTCCCTTCCCTTCCCCTCCTTCTTTTTGTCCTTTCACCCACCAAACAATTTTTGAATCTCTACAAGCAGGCCAATACTCCACCAGCAGTGGGAATATGCAGTTCTATAGGAAGATCTGGTACTTGTCTCATGAAATACACAATCTAGATGAGCATATAGACAGTGAACTGTTTCTTTGGGCATAGAGTGCTAGGTACTAGGGGAGAAATATTCAAGGGCACTGTTGAAGCAAGAGGGAAGGCTTTTAATTCAGAGAAGCAATTAGGGATGGTCATGAGGAAGCAGCACTTGGAAGATGTTTTGAAGGATGAGCAGGAATTGAGTAGACAGAAGATGTGTGTGGGCCTATATGTGTGTGGGTATGCTGGTGGTGAAGGGAGCATTTCAGATGTTGCATTTAGGGATCTACAAGAATTTCAGTAATACTGGGTGGAAAGACACATGTTAGAAAGGAAGGTTGGGAGATGAGAGCTTTAGGGAACAGAAAGATTATAATAGGTCTTGTAAGACAAAGTTTACAAGTTTGACTTTTACGCTAAAAGTGTTATGAATTCAGAGATAGCTATTAACAAAGGGGATGCCATCATCAGGCTCACACGGTAGAAAATAACTGGCAGGATTGTGTGGAGAGACAGGCAAGGACAAGTCTAGAGACGGAAGAACAGTTGGGATGTTCTTTCAGCAATCCAGGAAAAAGGAATGATAGCTTCAGTGAGTGGTAGACAGAATTGGCATCAGGGTATAAATCTATGAAAAATCAATTAGCAATTAACCCTGATTTTACCTGTTGGGTCTAAGAAGAAAAAATATGTGGTAAAAAATAGATTATTTTGGTTCTCCCAGGAAACTGGCTAAACTTGACAATAAAGGTGGAGATGCTACTGCAATTTCACATCCAGCAAATACTCTCACAAATATTAATATTTCCATGACATTAAATTTTGCCTTTCAACTCTCATAAGTTCATCATTCAGTGTTTCTAGGAGAGTTAAGTATAGCTATTGTGTTTGGTTTATTTGTTTGATTGTATTTTTTGGACAGGGTAACAGAGAAATTGTGATTCTCTGACCTTGTGTTTCCTCTGTCTGAATGTTGGGTGCACTTTCATCATCCTGAAATCAATCCAATACTATGTAAGTTCAGAGAGATATACTAGTTTCTGCAAAAATTCCCTTGAAAAGGATCAAAAATAGTTCAGAAAAGTAATGCATATCTATCAGATCAGTCAAAATCATCAATGTATTCAATCTTTAGAACCAGCTGTATATACTGTATAATTCCCTGCTGTATACACTGCAGGGAACTATGTCATAAAACACAATGTGGGGGAATGAACATAGATGTGGGAAATGATCTGTATTGTAAATTACAGAAACAGAAAGAGCTTTTTTGTTAAAACTGATGGTTGTAACTATCATAGACCAAAGTAGATCCAAATTTTACTTTGTTTGATATTACTGTATTTAATTTTTATTGAGAAGATTGAGTTTGCATCACCAGGTCAGTGTTTTTGTAATTGCGATGTCAGGATTGGCAGCATCAATCTCACTTGGGAATCTATTAGAAAAGCAAACTGTGACCGCACCTTAGACTTAGTGAAATAGAAACTTCACAGGGCAGAGGAGGCAGCAATTTGGCTTTCAACAAGCCCACAAGGCTTTGATGTTCTGATGCACATCAAAGTTTGGGAACTACTGAGTGATGGTTAATGTTAAGTGTCAACTTGACTGGATTAAGGAATACCCATATAGCTGATAAAGCATTATTTCTGTCCGTGTCTGTGAGAGGGTTTTTGGAAGAGCCTGACATTTGAATCCGTGGACTGAGTAAAGAAGATCTGCCTTCACTAAGCCATAAAGTTGGGCATGCACAGCAGGATTTCATCATCAAATGGAAGTGGTATGTATGTAACCAGGCCCAAGCAGGTCCTATGAGCACAAGCAAGTTACATGAAGAAGTGGCCCAAATGCGCCTGGTTTCCACTCCTGATACACACTGTCTTCTCCCAGCCTGCACCTATGGCCTCACAGGGAGTACTTTATGATCAGCCAACAGAACAGAAGAAGACTCAGGCCCGGTTTAAAATGGTTCTACATGACATGTGGGTACCACCTGGAAGTAGACAGCGGAAGCACTACAGTCCCTTTCTGGGACATCCCTGAAGGAGAGCGGTGAAGGGAAATATTTCCAGTTTGCAGAACTTAGGGCAGTGCACCTGGTTGAGAAATGGCCAGATGTGTGAACATATACCAGTTCATGGGCTTTAGCCAATGGTTTGGCTGGTGGTCATGTACCTGGAAGGAACATAATTGGAAAATTAGTGACAAAAAAATTTGGGAAAGAGGTATGTGGGTAGACCTCTCTGAATGGGCAAAGGACATGAAGATATTTGTGTTCCATGTGAATGCTCAGCAACGTGTGACCTCAGCAGAGGAGGACTTTAATAATGAAATGGATACGATGACCTGTTCTGTAGATACCAGTCAGCCTCTTTCCCCAGCCACCCCTGTCATCACCTAATGGGCTCATGAACAAAGTGGCCATGTTGGCAAGGATGCAGGTTATTCATGGGCTCATCAGTATGGACTTCCACTCACCAAGGCTGGGACCTGGTTATGGCCACTGCTGAGTGCCCAGTCTGCCAGAAGCAGAGACCAACACTGAGCTCCAAATATGGAGCCATCCCTTAGGGTGATCAGCCAACTACCTGGTAGCAGGTTGATGACAATGTACTGCTTCTATCATGAAAGGAGTAGTGTTTTGTACTTACTGGAATAGACACTCTGGCTGTAAATTTTGCCTTCCCTGCACAGAATGCTTCTGCTAAAACCATCCAATGACTTACAGAATGCCTAAACCATTGTCCTCATATTCCAAACACCATTGCTTCTGACCAAGGAACTCATTTCACAGCCAAAGAAGCGGGGCAATGGGCTCATGCTCACGGAATTCACTGGTCTTACCATGTTCCCTCATCGTCCTAAAGCAGCTGGTTTTATGGAACGGTGGAATGGCCTTTTGAAGTTGCAGTTACAGCTCCAGCTGGTGATAATAATTTTCAGAGCTGGGACAAGGTTCTCCAGAAGACTATTTGGCAGAACCATGACCTTGTTATTGTCTTTATTGGGAGATAAAGCATGGTTTGAGGAGATACATGTGGGTGCCAAATTGACAAGGGGTATACTGAAAATGGCTAATTTTAAGTGTCAACTTGACTGGATTGAGGAATACCCAGATATCTAGGATAGCATTATTTCTGAGTACATCTGTGAGAGTATTTCTGGAAGAGATTGACATTTGACTTGGTTAACTGAATAAGAAAGATCTGCCCTCATCCAACATGGGTGGCACCATCCGGTTGACTGAGGGCCTGGATAGGACAAAAAGCAGAGGAAAGGCAAATTCTCGCTCTGTCTTCTGGACATGGACACCCTTCTTCTCCTGTCCTTGGAAATCAGAACTCCATGTTCTCTGGCCTTTGAACTCCAGGACTTAAACCAGCGGCTCCCCAGTTTTTCAGGTCTTTGGTCTTGGCCTGATATTTGCACCATCATCTTCTGTGGTTCTGAGGCTTTCAGACTTAGACTGAGCCACGCTACCAACTTCCTGCTTCTCCAGTTTGCAGACAGCCTATCGTGAGACTTCTCAGTCTCCATGCATGAGTCAATTCCACCAGTAAACCCTCTCTCATCCCTATCTATCTATCTATCATCTATCTCCTATTGGTTCTATTTCTCTGGAGAACACTGACTAATACACTTCGTGGCTGGGCTATTATCACTGTGGTTAAGAGCATAGACTCTAGAATCAGACAGATGTACCTCCAAATTCTGGCTCTGCCATTAAACAGATATATTTCTATTTTTAAAATAGGGATAAACATATTTCCTATTGCATATGGTAGTTGTACAAACTTCATACGATAAAGATTCATTTATTCATTCATTCTATACTTACTCATTGGGCATCTGCTTCCTCCCAGGAACTCTTTGGAAATTTAAAGGTGAATAAAAAAGCCAGGGTTCTTACTCACAGGAGATCTATACACCCAGTACATTACATGTTGTGGGGACTCAGTACCAAGTCTGTCTGGCGCATGGGAAGTTCTCAATAAATATTAGTTTTAATGAATATTAGCTAATTGTTCCTTTGAATCAGAACCCAAAAGCAATGCTATTTTCAATGTTCTCAATTCAGCTTTTAGAAACATTATTAAGATCAATATAGGTTTGGCTGGAGCAGCACTTAAAGAAAAATTCCTGGCTCTTAAAACAGAAAAACCTAGGTACTATAATTTATGAAAATGAAACTGCCATAAGAATCTAAGGACAACATTTTACCCTAATGAAAATGGAGATAAACTCAAGGGCTGCTGTTTAGGCCATTCTGAAATATTACCACATTTATAAAGGATTCAGAACATCCAAAAGTTTCTGTCCTATTGCCAGCCGAACACATTTAGAAAAAAATGGACGGTTCCATTATTAAATGATGCTTGAAAGCTCTCACTGTTTGATGGAGGTGAGCAATCTTCTGGGTGGCCAGGAAAAGCGGCTACAACTTTCTTAACAGCCTCTCTCATCTGGCTATGGAAGCCTAGTCATTTAAATAAAAAAAGGGCAGAGAAAATGCTGAGAGGCAGTTTGATCTAACTCAACCTTTTCAAATGACTACACTAATTTTAAACATATGAATTTAACTGTATGTTTGCCCCTCTATAAACAGGGCGAACAAACAGTATATCATTTTTACACTTGAACTGTATTATGATTTTAATGCAGGCTCAGGTGAGGTGAGGTCAGAAGATACAATTAAATGGATCTGGTACCAGCTGGAGATTAGGCTCTGTTTAACCATGCTTGGGTGATTTATCCATCAACAACTCATGTACTGCTCCATAAAAATTGATATCTGTTTAAAAATAGGTATTAAAATACAGTGTACTTTTAAAATTAGAGACTAAAATATTGTGTAGTTGCCAGCAGGTAGTTTATTTAATATTCATGTGCAATATGAAACAGAAAGATTCCTGTTCTCAGAATAAAAATCTATTAGAATAAATTTGCCCTAGTTGCTGATATAGATGGAGCTTCTGTGCTTGGTCAAGTCCTTGGAAACAAATGCAGAAACAAACTTTTAAATCATTTACAAACCTCCGGCATGGTGGAATGGTGATATATAATTACCTTACTTGTTAAATAGCTCTATCTGTTCGTCAAAGATTTATTAATATTTTAATGTTGTTCTTTCATGAAAGGCTGTTTAAAAACAAATACAGGAAAAAAGGGAAACAGAAATGCTAAGTAAACAGGTTTATTAAGGGAAATAAAAAATGTTGGTGCATTTATACATCCTACTGTGGACTGTGAAGAGTAGACTTCAGTCTTGAGGTTGAATTTGGTTTCTAATAGATGTAAATTCAAATATTTGGATTTTCTTCTAAAGCCAACTTGCAGCTCTAAGTAAAGGGCAATCATTTGTCTACTAATATGCGTATCAAAAACTTAAACAAATGAACATTTAAAAGTAATATTTGATTAACTATTCACTGAAAGAAAAGTAATTCTGCCTGTCTAATCCAGTAATTTATATAGTTTAGTGATTTGCTTGTCAATAATGAACAAATTGCCCTAATATATTATTGTAATGCTTCATTTTCATTAAGACATCTGCCAACTTTTCAAAAAACCTTTTCCATTTGGGACTTGACTTATAATTGTAGAGTCCCTTGGGGGAGTTTCAATATTATTCTAATCAATTTTATCCACAATCCACAATATGGATGATTACATTGCAATGTAATTTCCAAAGTTACCTTCTCACATTAGTCATTTGCAAAGAGAGGAGACCCTGCTGATGTCTCCAGGACGTATTTTAGAAAAGAAACTCACTGCAGCAATGGAGCAAAGAATATTTTTTATCATTTGAATGCATCACAACATGAATATGTATATGTACAGACATGCTTATATAATTTACAACCACACTTCAAAGCTTTATGGTCTATAACATTTATCTGTTATTTTTATGCAATAAGATGATAATGAATTTTACAACCACAAGATACAAAAGTTAGAAACCCCTCTAAGATGGCCTTCCTGTGTGTGAACTGCAGAGATAATGCTATAGACTTGTTTCTTTCTTTTTTTCTTTTTCTTTTCTTTTCTTTTTTTTTTGTAATGAGGGGAGGTAGGTCATAGTTCCAGGGAAAGCTGGAAAAATAACAGTTGTCTTAGTCTCACTACAAACTAACCTTAGGCTCCAAAAATGCCATTCAACTAGCTTCTTTCTCTAACAAGCATAGTATCTTGGTTCTCATCTTTACTATTCATTTCTTTTTTAAACTTCTCTTGACCTAGGTGGGGAAGAGTTATGCTACTTATTTAGGGACCCACAAAACCATCATCACTGTCTTCTCTCTAGCCATCTAAACTATCTTTTAACAAGTATAAAGCCTACTCTTTACTTGTCAGACACGCTTTCCTTCAATTTAGCAGTGACTACTGAAGGGGAGACAAACAGGTCTAACAAATATTTTAAATGTATAGAAAAAAAAGGAAATCAGAGTAACAAATAATAAAACTTCTGTTGAAGAGCAAGCCAGTTGCAACATCAGAAAGTTCTAGTTTTTCAGATTTTCTACTTGTTTTTACCAAGTTTTTCTGGCTCCCCATTTTTCAAACATCAGCAGGGAGTGACAAAAATGAACCCCAATTCTCAGGATTCTACATCCAAGGTTCTTTCCTGTTTTTAAAGTATTTATAAATTGTACAACCAATCATTTCCATTTTAAAGTTTTTTTAAAAAACTTTTAATGTTACTGCTAGGTTAAACGAATTAAATAGCATTGGCTCCTTCACAACCAAAATAAGTACTAATTCATCATTCAAATAAATAAAATGGCCATTAACAAAATTTATTAAGTGCTTACCATATATGAGGTAAGTTTCCTTAGGATCCATGGAGAAAGGGGGTAGAGTGTTCCAAGCTAGGAAAATGGGTGGACCAAATTTTAGGGCAGCAATTTGGAAAGGATGTTCAGGAGATGCTAAGTCAATCAGTCAAATGTGCCTGTTTGCGTGAAGTCCAGAGATCATATAGGACAGAGGAGAAAGATTAGATTATAAGGACAGGGTGGACCCAACCTAGGAGGAACTTTTGACTCTAAACTAAGTGTGGGGACTTTCTTCCAAAGGAGACTAATTTAAGGGTTTTGAACCAGGAAATTACAGTTGTAAGGAAGTACTTAAGATCAGCCTAGCAGTAGTGTACATGATGGATTAGAAAGGGAAGGGACTCTGGGCAGGGAGAATAGTTAGAAAGCTATTGAAATAATCTGTACATGAAATGGTAAGGGCCCAGAATAAAATAATATAATTTATAAATGGAAGGACCTTAAGATTATCTGTGTAGTGACTTTTAAGCTTTTTTTTTTTTAAGAAAAACCATAAGCTATGGTAAGAAATGTGTTTTACACACATGCACACATACAAACACACAAGTTTAACAAAACAATATTTGGCCTTACTATTTATGATGACATTTGACATTTTTAGCTCTATTCTTTATAAATTTTAGAAAATGCTGGTGGGAACACATTCTATTTATTTTAAGATTTTCTAATAGGTTGTGATCTGCTGTTTGTAAAACATGGTCTGGTGCAGCACCTTCACTTTTCAAAAGAGAAACTGCAGGTTTCACTTCTAGTGATTAGAGACAAGGCCTATGAACTCTCAATACATCACATACAGTTAAGATGCTACCGTGGTAGATGCAGATAACCAGGAACAGATTTGAGAGTGATTTGAGAGGAGGAATAAACAGGACAAAGTGACTGGACATGGAAAATTAAAGTCAACTGAGGTTTTGTTCCTGGTTAATTGGGTAGATTTGCTATAGAATTACAGGCATCTGAAAAAGGAACTGTCTTGGGAGAAAGATAATGAGTTCACATTGAGGTTAAGAGGGCATAAGGAGAGTCAAACTGTCCGGCAAGCAGGGAAAACTGTAAGACCTAGTATTGAAATGAAAAACCTTGTAGGTTATTTGTTTGGGGATGATTAGATGGTATTCAATATAATAAATGTGCATGGAATATCTCTCCTATTCATGACCCTATTATAGGTGCTAGGGATTCCAAGATGAATAAAGTCAAGTCTCAATATATGAGAAACTCTTATTCAAAATTTTGCTGATAGTATTAATATTATACTTCCTTGGAATTAAACCATTATTGTTGGTAAAAAAATTAATACAATTTATTTTCAAGACCTTTCAAATTTTTAACCTTCTACAGTTTGATCCAATGCCTTTACACAGACCTTTACATCAACGTGCATTTTTTTTTCAGTAATGCATATGGGTGTGGGTGTGGACGTGAGTGTGGTTGTGGAGTGTCTTTTCTTTTGACATCCACCAATATTCTTTAAGGTGGCAAGTTGCCTCTTCCCAGATTACCTCTGAAAAGAAACAGCTTCTGACAGGCAAGTGAGCAGCTGGGTGGCAGCTTACGGTAACTCTGTTATTTTGCACTGATATAGCATTTTAATATAAACGGATGAAATGCAGTCTGAAAATAGTCATTCATCTCAAATAAACTCCACAAAGCTGGTTAGCACTTCGGTGGTTATATTTAGGGGTTGACTTCTTTCTAGGTGCTTCCCTTTCTTTAATAATAACGTCAGTGATTTTTGCACTGACCGTTCGAGGGAGGAGGAAGGGGTGCCAAAAACAAGGCTCAAGCATTGCAGCAGTTGAGAAAAAAAGTCTGCAGCAGAACCTCAAGAGAATCCAGGATCCCTCATACTGCCCAAAACCTCTTTGGTCTCTTTTCTATTTTACCCAAATTACTTAGAGTTTAATCCTTAGGAAAAAATAAGACAGAGAAGCTTGGTGACCATCACAGAGTCAAAATTTAAAGCGTTAGCAGTAGTTACATATCATTGCAGTTCTGGGTTTTATTCGAAGTCTAAGTTTGTATAGTCTTCGAATCTAAAAAGTGAATATGCTGTTTCCCAATGTATCAACCTTCTAGACCATTGGAGACAATTTTCTAGCCATCTATCTGCTCTACTGAAGAACCTGTGCCTTATCTCACACTGCTCAATGAGTGACTCTTGCTAACTAACCACCACGGTGAACAGTCAACTCATTTTAAGTTCCTTCAACTAATGACCAATGCACACAGCTCACCCTTGCTACCTGGTGTACCTAACACAAATGGGCATCCCAAATAATTTATTTTTTGATATGGACTTCTTTTTTAAAAAAAAAAATAATAATAAAATTCAATATCTCCTGCTTTATTTGAGCTTTCTCTCTTTCTGTATTTTTTTATTTCAAAAAATTTAGGGGTACAAGTCTTTTTGTTGCA
This sequence comes from Propithecus coquereli, assembly GCF_000956105.1. Taxonomy (NCBI): domain Eukaryota; kingdom Metazoa; phylum Chordata; class Mammalia; order Primates; family Indriidae; genus Propithecus; species Propithecus coquereli. The sequence goes on from NW_012140191.1 coordinate 2,932,313, forward strand.
TGGATAAATTGTATCATGCTGAAGTCAGGGCTTTCAGTGTACCAGTCACCAGAATAGTGTACATTGGACTCAATAGGTAGATTTTTTTATCCCTCACCTCCCTGCCACCCTCCTCCCTTCTTAGTTTCTAATGTCTATGACAACTTTTTATGACCGCATATAACCTTTGTTTATCTCCTACATGTAAGTGAGAACATGTGATATCTGTTTTTCCATTCCTGAGATACTTCACTTAGGATAATGGTTTCCAGTTCCACCCAAGTGGCTGCAAAAGACATTATTTCATTTCTTTTTATGGCTGAGTAGTACTCCACAGCATATATATACCACATTTTCTTTATCCACTCATTAGTTGATGGATACTTAGGTTAGTTCTGTATCTTCACAATTGTGAACTGTGCTGTGATAAACATTCAGGTACAGATGTCTTTTTAATAAAATGACTTCTTTTCCTTTGAGTAGATACCCAGTAGTGGGATTGCTGAATTGAATGATAGGTCTACTTTTAGTTATTTGAGGAATCTCTATACTGCTTTCCATAGTGCTTTTACAAGTTTACATTTCCACCAACAGTGTATAAGCATTCCCTTTTCACCATATCTATTGTTTTTTGACTTTTTAATAACAGGTATTCTGACAGGGATAAAGTGCTATTTCATAGTGGTTTTAATTTACATTTCCCTGATAATTAGTGATGTTGAGCATTTTTTCATATGTTTCTTGGCCACGAGTTAGAGGATTGTGCCACAGGAAAAAAGAAGGAAGACAGAGAGAGGCGAGAGAGATAGAGAGAGTGGTAATTCAGTAAGCCAGCATATTTTGATAAGGTTGCATCATACAATTTTTGTGTCTATGTAGGTAACGAACAACAAATATTTTAATCCTGTCTCATACTTGGGAGTTACTTCATCCTTGATGAGGTGAGACTCAGTGAAGCATGAGATTAGAGATAGAATGAAATTTCTAATGAGGTTCTAGGATGTAAAAAGATCTGATATCAATAATACTTTAATGTTTTTTTAAACACAAGTTTTATGACTGAGTTTTCCAAGCTGCATCAAAATGCCATATATCAAAGAGACTAAATAAAATAGCTGTTCCAAAATAACTTTTGTGTCAAAATGGCCAACTTAAAGAAACTTGTCACCTAATGTAGTGTAGTGGTTCACCTCCCAAGAATCATTTGGCAATGTCTGGAGAGATTTTAGATTGTTACATCTAGAAAGAGAGATGTTTCCTACTGGTATCTATCTAGTAGGTAGAGACCAGAGATGCTGCTAAAAACATTCTACGATGCACAGAATAGCTGTCCCCACTCCCCAAAAGTGTCAATAGGCAAGGAAACCTTGTGTTAGAGTACTAAAGGTTAGAGGACTAAGAGATTGGCTGACATTTTTGAGACAGTATAATGTCAAAACAGAGGAGAGAGCAACATAACTAGAGTTCTATTCTAAAGGCTGCTTTTAGATTCATTTTAGTTTTCCATGTATAATAAACAATTTATCTTGCCTCGTAAAGTTCCCTATTGAATTCTCATCTACCTTCTGACTCTGACCCTGGCCTATTCAACCCACTTCTGGGAATTTATCTTATGGAAATAATCTAAAAGAAAGACATGGTCATCAGCATGTTCTTTGCAGTGTTATTTATAACCTAAAATCTACCCCTACAGAAAGATAAATTGATTTAGGGGTCATAATGCAGCATTTGAGAGAACAATGTAGGCAGACCTGAAATTTGGGAGCCAGGTCAAAGCAGATGATGTGAATTTGGAGTATGTATTCACGTTGCCCTAAGATTCCATATATTTATCTCTCCAAACAAAATTTCTGATTTCTTACCTGTCTGGCTCTGGCTAGCAAAAGACTCCACTTCAATTATTATTGTTGGTTCCCAACCCCTTCCTCCCTTCAATGTGGTTATAAAAAAGTCCCAATAGATATATCAGGACTTACAATAAAATAAGTCTAGCTTACTTTGGGCTACAAAACTTGGGACAGATCAGGCTCTTAGTTTGAGGGAGTCTGTATCTTTAGCATTTCTTCTTTTGCTTATTTTATTATGTGATGCTGTTTTTGAGGCCTGAGACTCACAAGATAAATGCACTCAGAGATGCCCTCTCAGACTTCATCCTGTCTGCCCAGGGTGGGCCAGGGAGGGGTGCTACCTGGATTTAGAGATTGAGCCATGCCACTCCTGTCTGCTTTGAGGTGCTTCAACTGCCTTCTTGTTACAGATCCTGCACTGCCTGCTTTCCTTCCCCAAACGTCTCTTCTTTGTGAGCCTGAAACACCCAAACTCCTTTATTCCCCATTTCTCTTAAAGACAAGGAAGACAGACACTCTATAAAGCTCTTTCCTAGATTTGGCAGCAAATAAAAAAAAAAAGGAGAAACTCATAATTACTACTTTCTTTCTTATTAGCTCACTTTTTACATTAACAGGGTCTGCATAGTAATTGAAGATATAGAAGAATAGGTAAAAACCATAAGGAAGAAAAATTAGAGGGTGGACAGCACAGACTTGAAGGTTGAAGATACTTTGCTTCTAGTGAACGTTAATAGGAAGAGAAGTCAATGTGAACATAGAAAATTATAATCAGAGACATGGGATAAGATTCAGAAAAGGAGATATTGGTTATGATCAAATCTTCCAGCAATTCCAGAAAGATGGAAGGTGACAAAGTCTGATGCATGATTTGAGTTTGATCACTGAGAGATCATCAAGACTATGAAATCTTCAAGAGTGCAATTTTAGGAGCATAATAAAAGTTAAGTTGAGTATACATAGGATTAGGGGATAATAGGCATATAAAAATGAGGGCAGTTAGATCAGTTTGTTTTAGAATCTGGCAGTAGAAGGAAGTTAAAAAGCGACCTGTCTATGAGGGACAGTAAAACATAAGCCAGAATTTGTTAGATAACTGAATCTATACATAAATTTGTAAGCAAAAATAGGGGTTTTCACTGGCTATGAGAAGCTTGAAGACAAGGCAGAGATGAGACAATTGAAGGGGGAGAAACTGAGCAAAAGGGAATGAGATTAAGAGCACAGGTGGAGAGAGTAACCTTTGTAAGGAGGGGGGACAAGTCTTTGAAACTAAAGAGAGGAAGTATATAAAGATATTTTTAAGTGAAGCAGTTGGAAAATGAGAAAGATTCCCCTCTAATAATCTCTACTGCTTTAGGAGAGTATAAAGAAAGTCCTTGTTAGAGACAATCATCCAGCTTAGGGACTTGATTCAGAGACTGACGATTTGCAGAGATATTTTCCCCAAATTAAAAGTTTAGTATAGTTCATTAAAATAAAATAACAATGAAGCAAGCTTAGCTCACTGTTAATTTTTTGTTTATATGCAAATTCATATCTACCACCTAACCTCCTTGTAAATGCCAGGACACGCTCATATAAAATCATTCTTTTTAAAAAATGAATTATGATCACATCCAGAAGTGCAACCCATGTATCAACCTAGACTGACACAATTGTTTTTATTTCTAATAAGGGCCTTCATTTACTTAAAATGTCGCTCCCTAGACATTCTATTTCTCTTTTAAACACGTAAGACCATTGCTGTAAAAAAAGGAAATTATACTGAATCAAAAGCCAGTGAAAGTATTAGTTGAAAACTTGATAGGGCTACATAGGATCTTAATCTTGAAAATGCAGTAAAATTTGACTCCATCATAATAACCACAAGAGGCAGATCAATATGACGGAGTTAAGGTCTGTTCTATAAATCACTACTTGGTGAATGAATTAGAAAAAAGATAAGCTGTAACCAAAATGGTGAGGAGTGAGACATGAACACTGCTCTCTGGAATTAAGTTCCAATAAAGTTCAGCTAGGGGCTGCAGTGATGGAGAATTATGTGTTGTGCACTGCAGCCAAGGGTTCATCCATTGACAAAGTAACCCAGGCATGGGATCTTGGGTTTGGAAGGCTAAGTTCTCACTTTTTAAATAAAATAACAACAAAAATGGAAAACTTAAATCACAAACATAAACTGAAGTTGTATATGTCACTATTAGGTGCGAAGTTTGCTAAGTGGCATTTATGTATTTATGATGTAAGGGCTGTGAATGGGTTAATGATTTTTAGTGTCTAAATAGTTCAATTCAACTAAAGAGCTTTTATTTAGCACTGACTACATACAAAGTGCTGCCTAAAAATTGTAAGTAATTCAAAGATGAAAGAGATTGGTCCCTGGCCTCCAAATGCTTAGAGCGTGGTGGGTAGAATTATTTACATATATTTTTAAAAATTGTGCAAAGGACTCTATTCAGCATTACTATGAAGTTTCAAATAAAATTCTATTGAAACGGGGGAGGAAATGTTTATATTCTTATGTGCTTTATAAAAACAAATTGTTTTAAAATAATTTTTTCTCTGTTATTTCTGCATTATTATAAATTAGCACAGTACTTGACTGAGGCATATTAAGTATTAAATAAATATTTGATTAAATAAAAATTGAGAGAAGAGCATTAAAAGTTTTAGGAGAGAAAGTAGGATTCATTAATTTAATAAAAATAGTTATGGATAACTTTCTATGAGAGAGACACATAACACTTGACAAGATAGTCATATGGTCATAGCCCTTGTCCTGATGAAGCTTCTAGTCTGTCAGAATTTGACTGCTGAAGGCTTCCAACAAATTTGAACCACTGTAACACAATGAGAGTTTGGAATTTAAAGATGAATGACCGATCAAAGCTATGACTATTAAATTAAGCAAGGGAAGAAAAAGTGCTTCAAAAATATTTCAAGTGTGGCAGAAACAGTTCTGCGATTCAGTGTGAAGCTTCTGAATAAGACTCAGCCTTATAACATGATAGTTAAAGAGTCAAGCACCTTCCTGGAGAAAGGACAAAATATATCTAAGGACAAAAATATATCTAAGGGAAAGAATAAAATCTTGTTTATGCTTCGCTCATATTGTCAAAATTTAAAACTGAGCTGTCCATGGATACCAGCCAATGTTCATTTCCTTTTGAAGAAGTCTGATTTTATGACTCAGAGGTGGAGAAGAAAAGATATAAAGTAGGTGAGGTTGACTGAAGCATAGAGTTTAAGAGTGAAAATGTGGAAATGCGAGAACAAGAGAAAACTTAAGAGATTGACTTGAGTGAGATCATGGAAGGCGCTAAATGCCATGCTAAGGAGTTTGCACTGGATCTAGTGCCCAGTGAGAGACAAAGCTTTTTGGACAGGAAAATGTGTTGACAACAGTGGGAAGATTAGTCTGTAATTCTTGGCAGGATGGACTGGAAAGGGAGGTAAGTCAAAATCATTTAGTACCATTCTGGAACCCCAAAAGTGCACAGTCTATGAGTATATTGGCTATCTGATTTGTTCACAGCTCTGGGTACTGTGTAGTATGTGGTAAATAGTTGTTGAATTAATGAAATGGCCATGTTTCTCTTATTGGGAAAGTCTATAGTTGCCAATTTTATGTTTATAACAAGACTCATTGATTAAGAGTTTTACAATTTATGTGCTAACAATGTTTTCGATTTAGAATGCCTTGGGAAATTTCAAGTCTATTTATAATCACTGATGTCAGGAGAAGAACAAAAAGCTAATTTACAATTCATTATTCAGCCATTATTCTACCCCATGGGTGGGACTAATGAACATTAGGTTATAGGCAGCAAGCATGTTGATAAGGGAAAGACTAGCACGTCCAAGAGAGGAGTTATGGCTCAGCACTGTTGTCAGGCTCAATAAATAGAGACTTTCAAAATAATTCAGTACACTGAGTTGCTGTTGAAATAAGAGAAATCATATGTGTTCTAATTTTTTTTTTTTAGTAGATTAAGTAATCTTTTTAAGTACGCTTCTGTTTCATGTGTTTGAGTTTGTGTCCTGGGTAGACCTATAGCTTCTAGAAGGTATCAGGATGTCTTCCATGTTCCTGTACAAAATACATAGTATAAATATAAATGTTTATATTACACAAAAGCATTTATTATTAATGTATAAAATACCAAAGCACTCCCTGTGAAAATTCAAAATCTTGGCCAATCTTTGCTTCCTTTAGATAGAAAGACCACATTGATTTCATTATTATGTATTTTATACAAATGAAATCCAATTTCAGGAAAACACAATAGAAGTAGCTTACATTTATTAAATGCCTACCATGTGCCAGGCCCTGGTATAAGTTGCTTATGTAGACGAATGCATTTATTTCTCACATCAACCTATGAAGTAGAAGCTATCTTATCTCTGTTTTATAGATGAAGGAACTGATACAAGGAAACATTATGTGAATTATCCCAGAGGATACAACTACTAAAAATGGTGAGGAAGAATTTGAACAGTCTCATTTTAGAACACATACTCTAAACCCGGGGTCAGAATTTTTTTTTTTTTTTTTTTGTAATGGGCCAGATAGTAAATATTTTAGGCTTTGCAGGCCATACGGTCTCTGTCACAATTACTCAATTCTGCCATTTAGCACAACACAGCCATAGACAATATGTAAATGAATGAGCATGGCTGTGTTCCAATAAAACTTTATTTATGGACACTAAAATTTGAATTTCATATAATTTTCATGTGTCACAAAATAGTATTCTTCATTTGATTTTTTTTCTCCAACCATCTAAAAATGTAAAAATCATTCTTAGTTTGTGGGCCATACAAAAATGGGAAGAGGGGCTCTGATTTTGGCCCACGGGCTATAGTTTGCTGATCCCTGTTCTAGACCACTATGCTATTTAGCCTCTGGGAAAGGAATGCAGAACCACCTAAGAAGTCACTTAGACTCTGATAGGAATCTAAGCCACTTAGACTCCAAAGGAATTGTACTTTTTATTTTTCTGCCGAACTGAGGAAGAACATAAGGACCTGCAAGTGAAGGATTTGCCCCAGGAAAGACTATTTCTTGAAGACATGGCCTCTTCCTGGGGTTTAATAAAACAGGGATCACAGAAGAGAGGTACCAACTCTCTAGACAAGTGATAAGTAGAACAAGAGTTGGCAAATCATGGGAGGGGAAAATCTGGCTTGCTGCCTATTTTTGTAGTGTCTGTGGGCACTGCTCTCACTAGCACTGACTGTCATGGAGACCAAGGGCCAGAGGGAGGCAGTGGGCAGAAAGTTTCCTTCCCATTCTTCTTCCACACCCAGAAACTGCCTCCCCAGTCTCACCTTGCCACTGCCCAAGGCCAGTTCTGGTTGCCACCTACACCAAGGGACTCTCCTGTTGGCAAATGGTGGGCACCAAATGGTAGAATCTCTGTCCAGTGAATCGCCTCAGCCTTGGGTAGCTGCCCAAGTTGAAATGGTCACATTGGATCTGGGTGTCTGGGGCAGACAGTGAAATGGAATAAAGCAACCACTTACTCCACTGCCTGCCGGGCCCCTCCCTGTTGGTCCAGTCCATCATTGCCCTCGGAATGTCTTCTTTAGATAGCAACTGGCCACAAAGCCTCCCCATTTCCAGGAATATCCACCCAGGCAAATAGGGTGGGCTGGTCAGGGTTTTCTCTATTGTTGTGTAAGTAGATGCATTATACCCTCAATTTTGCCTCTTGGTCTACAAAGCCTAAAATATTTACTATTTGCCCTCTCCCTTGTCCCCCAACAAATTGCTGACCTTTGCCCTAGATCTTTGCAGAGACTACCGTAACAAAGAGGAGGAAGAAGAGGAAGGGGAAGTTGTTTTGAACTAAAAGATGTAAAATTTGGCAACAATTTAGCCCATTCAGTATTTCACTTGATAGAAGAAAAACAACTGAAGCTTAAGTAAAATATGTGCCGAGAATGAGATGGGACTGACAGTTTTTCTCAACAATCGTTGTGTGACAACAGCATTGTCTTTCAAAATGGCACCCTCGAGAAGTTTTTCACGTAATTTAACAATGACGATGTAGCTCCAAAACATTTTGACACTCTTCTTTTGGAGTTGCCTTCTGAATTTACAAGTTGCAGAAGATAATCTCTGAGAGGAATGTCACGTAGAATTTTAGAACTGAAAGGGCATTTGAGGAAAAAATTAATCTTGTTCTTTTCCTAATTGAATAGGACTGATGATTAACAGCAGCAATAATGAATTACCAAATACGTCATTCATTTGGCCCTAACTGATATACCTTAAATATGTAAGAAAATAGATTCTAAAAGAAAAAGGGGGGCATTTGAGAATTGAGAACAGCCTCATTGTTGTATAGTCACATACTATAAAAAGGTTAGTTCTTTGACCAAAAAGGTTAGTTCCCAGTTGATTATCTTTTCTAGTAGAAAAAGCTGCTAAGTTTGATTCTTTTCTAAATTAATTCATTATTCAAAGATTAAAGACATGTTTCCATCAAGGATAGTGAAAATAATAAAAGCACATTATATGAAGGCCATTTTATAAATAGGAAATAAAAATGTTCTGAGTGAAAAAAATAATGATTATTTTTTAGCAGTGGTCAAGAAATTGGCTATATATATTCTGGTGGGTTTTTCTCTAAAAATGTCATATTACTCTATGACCCACCAAAGTGCCTGTAGTTTCTTAATAGTAAAATTAAATTTTTGGAGTTTACTAATTTTTAATTACAAAATAATGTCTGCCTTAATTGATGTTTTCTCTGAATATTCTACATTGCCTCATAAAATATATATTTTAAAGTAAACATATCAGAGTCACACCAGAATATTTTGTCTGAAGTATAAATCAAATTGATTTTTTAATAAAGATAGACCAAAAAAAGGAATGTCATTATGATCATTTTATTATTATAGCAAATAATAGTTCTTCTTAGGAAAAGATAAGGACATTACTTCTTTCCGCCACCAGGATGACAGCTAGATTTTTTTTTTTTTTTAAATTTCACAGAGATGTGCCACAGAGAGCAACCAAATATAACAACTCCTTTTCACAACCATGTGGAAGCAACTTGCTTCCTGCCATTTCTCTTTCTTGTGATATTCTGAAGTGAAAATGAAATACAGATACTATCAAACTGTGGCTATGACAGATAAAAAAAAGCTACTTCTGTTTTACTGAAGTGCATTTGTTTTCCTCCTTCATTCTGCAGGAAGCATCACAAACCCACAGAGTCCCTGAGAGATGGATTTTACTGGGAGGCGGAATGCTAACTTTGCTCAAAGATGTGTAAATGCCACGTGCCCAGATGGTCCTTTTGCCTATTCATAGGGAGAGGCTCAGAAACACACATGCATCTTTCTGTGGTCAGTCATAACAGATTTGTTCTAAATAAGCCGCACTGTTTTGCAAGATGGCAGGGAACTGTCAGGCTGTATTTTAAGCACAAATGTTTCTGCCAGACAGACACAGCACATACCATGTGCTTCAGAAACACACACACACACGGCATTAATCTGAGGACAGAATATGGACCTGTGTTGTCATTTCGCCGCTCAGATCAATAAGCCCACCTTTCAGTTCCTGCATGGATCTTCGATTGACTCGGATTTCATGGCAATCACCAAATATATAGATAGGGAAAGATAAGTAGTTAGGTATACATATAGATAGATGGACAGATATTTCTTCTTGCCTTTCACATATTTGCCAAGCCTGATCCTGCATATTGCCCCTGAAGGGGTCATTGTGTTGGGGAGAGCTAGTAGTCTCTTACTCAACTTATTTTTCCATTAAGAGTTACTTTCCATTGAAGTTTTAATAAAAGTAGTACTTGAGCAACTATTTACACTTGATGTGTTATATGGTATCAGGTATAGTCTTTGGAAATTTACAGTCTAAGATAGGTATTCTAAGACAGAAAGCTTAATAGAGATTTATTTGAAAAAATAGAATCAGCTCTATATTTCAAACACTACCTTTCAGAGGTTAAGTGCAATTTTGGTTAGAGGACAAGAGTACTTACATAGTGGTTGTTGGTAACTAAATCAGGAAGAGCCCTGGGACTTCCAGTTTCAGGTATTGTGGGACTGGTGGCTATCATCTGATTTGTCCAGGTGGGCATGCTGAAGCAGGTGGGCACGTCCAAACCATGTCACAAGAAGACATGACTAGATGTGAATGATGAATAGAAGTGGACATTGGACTAGGGAGGAGGGAAAACACGTTGCTCAATGCAGCTAATAGTTAACTAGTTAATTAGATCCCACCTCATTCTAAACAGAACTAGCAGGAGCTGATAAAGATACATATTTGAACTGGATGGTGAGTAAGTGAGGGGAATGAATTAGGGTAGGAGAGAGGAAAACAAATTCAGAAGTAAAGATTGTACTCAAAATACCTCAAGAACTTTGCCAGAAATGGCTTGCAAATTTGACTTTGTGCTTCTGAGCAAACAATGAGCAAAATGAGATCAGTTGCAAGATTCACAGTGTTTACAAGGTAAAAGGAAATCAGATTCTTGGTTTAATCCTAGCTATTTCAAAGAAATTTCTCTCCCCTATCTCATAAGAGGATGCTGTGATATAATAAGCAACGTCTAACAACATATTTGTGGTAAAAACAATACGTTCTCTTAGATTTTCTAAAAAATAAACTTTTTCACATTTAATACAGATATAACCCCAAAGTATAGTTCAGCGAAAGCAATTCTATTCTAAACTTTTAAAAAAGGTGGCCTATTAGGTTAGAGATAAAGTTGAAAGGGACAGATGACACACAAGTGACAGACAATTCCTAAAAGTATGATTTCTGTGAGCAAGCTTTGATTATTATCTAACAAAAGCTGCAAGTGTGGATATTCTATTTGGAGATTAAGGGCAGGTTTATATGCACTAGCTCAGGCAAAATTAGGGTAGAGCTCAACACCTTACGAATTCTGGTGATACCAGGTACAGCATACCACACTTTTACCTGAATAAAATAACATCCACTTTTTGGGTATTATTTGTCATGGCCAAAATTTTCACTAGCAAATAATATCGTAAAGACTAACGGCCATTTGGGACTTCAGGATTGAAAACAACTTTAAAATGTTTTAACTGTTTAAAGGAAATGTGTGATATGACCAAGGAGAAACCATTTTTATTACATTGTTGCAATTGACATTGTGGGATGGAAAATCAGGACTGGAAATTTGAAAATGTAGGGTACGTAGGGTAGAAATTAAAATATAACATCCTAATAAACTATTTTAAAACCATTCAGGAAATTCAACAATATATTTTCAGCCTGTACTGCTAATATCAAACCAGCCTAAGGCATTTCTTGGGGAATTAATGACCAGAGGGAATTAATGGCCCTTGGCTTCACCTCAGGCCATCCACTTTCCCAGCCAGTCATTAATCCTAAGAAATGCCCCCAGTCTCAATCATTACAGCTTAATTGAGATGTCACAAAAAGGGTTAAAGAAGTTTTGACTATTTTACTACATGAATACCAGCAGTGAAATGCATTTAGAATCCCTGTTTAAAAGATTGTAATTGCCTCAGATTCTTTATATTATCATAACTCTTCAAAATTGATTGGTTTTAGGTTTATGGAAAAATATGCAAATTTACAGAGGATATGACACACATTTCTCATTGTGGGAATAAAAGTAGTTCACACAGAATTCATTTGATTGAGTTTGATTACTGAACAAAATCTAATTATTTTAGATACATGATCAGACTTTTCTGGAGATGCACATTGTTGGAAAGAAGAATTTGGCATGTGTGATTGTTTATCAGTTCAGATGTGTCATGTTAGACAATGGCTACTTGGGTGTCCAGCATATCTAGGAAATACTACTATCAGGAACTACTTATTCAACGTAAACAAAATTAAAGAAAGGACTCCTTTTTTACTTATTATACAGGATAAGCATACAATTAGCCTGTGTCTGGAGAGGGGAAAAGACCAACCACTTCTGCCTCATCATTTTGGAAGACTACTTCCTAAACAAGTTGTTAAATCAACTTATAAGGATGCTTCATTGGCACAACAATCTGCCGATACTAAGCAGTGGAGATTGGACGAACCAGAATCATCTTGAGAGTGACCAACCACAATAAAAGAACAATGAAGAAAAACCCCAATAGGGAAACACTTTTTTAAGCCAAATAGGCTTGCCAATGTAGAAAGGGAACAAACTCACAAGAAACAGCTCTTAACTACACATCTGATTGGACTGATTGTAGCTCAGATCCTGGCTGCCTGCCAACCAGAGGAATCTCAAATTCTGACCATTGGTAACTGTGTTTTACCCAGTAAGCAGTGTTGTCAGTTTACCAGTTTGCAGACTTTTTCACATCGTCTAATTTTTTTTTTAAAAAAAAAGACTGGTCAAGTGAAGCAGTGGAATCTTCTACTTCTGATTCTCTTCATTTTATGAGGAATAGAACTGTCCATTCTGTCCCAGCCTTAAACATTACTTGTCTGAACCTGGTAATGGTGGTGGTGGTGGTGGTGGTGGTGGTGGTGGGGTATCTTTGTGAGCATATAACCAAAGAAGGCGTATTGACAGTGGATTTCAGCATTACTCAATGAATCACCTTCAGTAGTGGCTCTAACTAAATCAGTTAGTTGCCCACTCACTTCTGGAGTATTGTGTTTCAGTAACACCATTTGGAAAGTTTTCAGAATTTTAAACATGTGTAGCTGGATATGAGTGGGATTTTTCTTACTGCCTTTATGAAAGTTGTCAGAATCAAAATGGAGTCACTTGTGTTAAAAAAAACAATCCCAACAAATAGAGCTAAGGCCATGAAGAAAACAAAAATTATCAAAAAGACTACAAAAACTGCAACCTTGCACAAAGCCATAGCAACCTTACACAAAAAATATTTCTGTCCAACTTTGGACTGGCATAACCCTTATTATTGATCTTTGTAGTCAAGGATAACTATCTCAGAGCAATTATGTAATCCGCCTAATTTTTCCTTTAAAAACCTTTGTCTTCCTTTATCTCCCTCAGTATACACATAATTTACTATGGCACCCATATCCCCCTTGCAATAGTCTATTCCCAAATAAATATCTGTTTTGTTTTTTTTTTTTTTAGAGAGCCCCTCTCCATCTGTTACTTAGGTTGACACCTTAAACAGCTAACATGGACTTAGAGTTGAGGACAAAGAGATGTTACATATCCCATAGTCTGAAGAGAGCTGACAACAGTAGGGGCCAGACCACTTGCTCAGGGTTTATTATGAAGAGACCAGTGGGATAATTTTGATATCTCTATCCAACAGCCAGTACCCCAACTCCATCTCAGGCTATTAAAATATAACCGAAAGATAAGACAAGAGGAAGAGTCAAGGAATGATCTGGGTCATTGAGAATGCTGTGATTCCCACAAGTCCCATCGGGGGCGGGAGGAAAGTCCAAGAGAATCATCACCCTCCAGATTAAAGTACCTGCAAACTGACATCTTAATCCCTAAATCAGATACCTGCCCAGTCAATGGACTTGTTGAACTATTCTGAGCCTACCTGAGCAAGAGAAAAGTGGACTGGGGAGACGTAGGAGTACAGAGAGAAGTGACTAAGGTGCAGCAAGAGTGCAAGAATTTCCCTTTGGATAAAGAAAGGCTTGAAAGGAGACAGGCTTCAGTTGTCTTAGTAATACCCAGGCCACAAGAGAGTTTTCCTAAGATTGCGGGGTGAATTGCTGGCGGTGTACACATCCACACACACTTGCCTGGAGTTAGGTTGGCAACGTGAGAGGTGAGGCCTTAACTAAGACATTAAATTGGTCTAGACTGGACTTTGAATACGTGAAAAAGACAAGAAAATGATGGGATCTCTCCAGAATACTTAACCAGCGTGGGAGGTAAATTCAACAATATTTAATGGCTATACCGTTGCATCGACTTTGTTGAATAGATCGGTTACTGAGGTAACAGATACAGGCATGCCTCATGATGGCCTCTCTATGTGTCCTGGAGGCTTATCACTCTTTCAGTAACTTGTCAAGTTATCAGTTCTCATATTAACAGAATACTTAGATTCTAATATCAGAACACCAGACAATTTATTAAAGGATTTTGTCTGGTGCCCTTTGTCTAGAAGATTCAAGTGGTGATCTTTATTTAATCCTTAGCATATTTGCTAGTATACAGAAGATCCAAGAATATTAAATATAATTGATTTTAGCCAGAATAAATGCAATTATCAAAGTCATTTAATCTTGTTCTTCAAGTTTTCAGGCAAAAACCTTAGAATCATTTTCAATATATTTTTTTCTTCTCTTGTTCCTCATGTCCAATATATCAACAAATCTTGTTGTTCTATAATCTAACCGCTTTTTTCTTAACTCCCTCCACTGGTACCATCCTGGTTGAAATCACTGATATTTCTCCTTTGAAGCAAAAGCTACTTAGCTGTTCTCCCTGCTTTTATTCTTGCCCTCCTATTGTTTACTTCCACCTAGCAGCCAGAGCAATCATGAAAACATAAGTTTAATCATGACACCTCTCTTGTTAGAGTTCTCCAGTGTCTTTACATCACACATTCAGGAAACGCCAAAGTCCTTACAATGGCCTTCAAGATCCTACAATATTTGTGTACCTCCTCCCATCTCTCTGACATAATCTCCTACCATTCTCTCCCTCCTTGTGGTGACACCCCCCACTGGAATTCTATGTGTCCCAAAAACAATAACAGCTACTATTTATTTGGCACCTACTGTGCCAGACACAATTCTAAATACTTTCCCAATATTACACAGCTAGCTTGTGGTGGAAGTGAGATTTTAGCCCATACAGATTGAGTCTAGAGCATCTACATGCTGAATCCTTGCACCATACTATCATCTAGTATGTATCTATGGAGATGGTATGTCAGTAATTAAAACAAGACTTCAGAGTTAAGTGGAACCAAGTCCTGCCCTGGGTCTTCCTCTTCTTAGCGGTGAGATCTCAGCAAATTACTTTTATTCCTTGTGCTTCAATTTCCTTATCTGAGGAATGAGGATAATAATAATTCCTTTTAGGATTATTGGAAGGGTGAATTAAATAAGACTATAAATAAAATAAAATAAAAATTATAAAAAAATTCACAATGTTTTGAGACCATCCTCTTCGGGACTGTTGGCAAGTCCCAAAGAGTATGTGCTCAAAGCATTGTAAATTTTATTATACTTATGTAAATCTATATCTTCAAAGAGAATTATTTTTTCCACTCTCAAGGCTCTTACAATGCTTTGAATTTGGACATTTGGGAATCCATATTAAAATTTCTTATGATTGTAGACAATTAAATACATCTACTATATTGTTAAACTGAAGACCAAAAAGGAAAAGTGGCTATTTTATTTGTAATTCTTCAAAGGATGTGCAAGACTACAGACTCCTCATTTTACTTATTTCAGATGACTGTTTTCTAAAATAATAATTTACATTCAAGCTGACAAATTACACTAAACAGGAAAAGTTTTACTTGATGCAAAGTAAAGGTGGCAAGGTATGAACTGGAACAGCAAATTTTATAATGTAAATAGCAACTAAACCATAAATAGGGCATTGCAAACTCAAGGCTGGTTATAAAAGTGGCTGCTGGGGCTGTAGAGGAGGCCAGCATGGGTCTGTCTATCTAATGCCATGACTATAGCTAAACATCTGTCATGTTAGAGTCAAAGAAAACTGGCTTGTCATTATGAAGCATGATCTTTAAATGACCAAAATATGGTTTACAAGTAGAGCTTCTTTAATTTCAATAATGTTTCAATATTAGCTTCAAATATTTTCTTTGAATTTCACTTCAAATATTTTCTTTCAGTCATATTTGCTATATTAGCTAACCAAAAACCTGGTTTCAGATTCTTAGGTGGTCCTTTCCCCATCTTGTAATCTCTGTAAACCTTGAGTGCACTGTGCGTGCTCAGTCAACACTTGTGGATTAATTGGTTGACTCATTTATTAATGATATAAAATTGTTCACAAATAGTATGTATCTATGTCTCTAAATGTCTAAAAGGCACATACATATTGCCACTGTTTGAAGCATTTGATATTTATTAACATATAATAAGTCATTTAATCCACATGAAATGCCTCAGAAGTGGACAGTAATATTGTCTCCATTTTACAAATGAAGCTATGAAGATACAGGGAAAGTAGGTGACATGTCTATGTTGGGATTTGAATCTGGACAGTCTGGCACTGGAGACCCCATACTTCTAACCACTATATCATGATAGCAAAGCAGTTCAGATGTGTTGTGGCCAACATCAGGAATGATATGTATCTTGGTGAATATGTCTCCTAAGCATCTATTAATATTGCTAATGGCTGTTGCATCTAAACATATAGCTCACTGTTGGTGATGACTTTCAATTCTTTGCTATGTTTTGCCACAGTCCTCATGTCTGTTTTCTGTTTGACGCCTCCGCTGGTCTTGGCCTATTTTCCATATTCCTTCCCATCCCCAACACTTCCCCAAAATGTCTTTAGCATGCAGCTGCCTTTTCATTTTATCACGTCTTGATGAAATCTGACTCATAAATTTTTGTTTCCTTCACTGTTCTTTTTGAAAGCATAGTTACATATGATTATATCTTTATACAGCTACCAAATTATATTTACTAAACACCAGTATGGCTTATAGCTATTATTGAAATCTTTAAGAATTTGAAGGGATTATCCAACTTACTGAAGAGACTGAGATCTCATTTATTTATAAGAAAGCAAGAGAATATAATATTTCCAGAGCACTGTTCTTTGAGAAAATTTTAACTCATTTAATTTTAATATCTCTGCATGGTAAGGGCAGAAATACTCATTTTGGATTCTGTGAAATAGAGATAACGAAGCAAGAAAAGTAAAAGTCCCCTTTTTATAGTTACTTGTATTCTTAAACTCAGACTACTCATTTTATGTTCAAGCAATTAGCAAATATATCACTATCAGGGATGGGAAATGTTGGTTAATATTTTAGAAAGTTATGTGAGAAATAGTAACCCCTTTGCAAAATATCTGCTCCATGATGATTTTTGGGCAAAAGAATGGAGACACCCAGAGATAGTGGCCTTGTAGACAAGAGGGCTACCGTGACTTAGAGTCCACCATTTTGTCCCTCAGTGACATAAGGATTTTGACATCTCTGATTTCTTTAGCAATGATGCCTGATTGTCTGGCTTTGGGCTTGTTGGTAGAAGCTTTTTATAGATAACATAAAATAGCTTCACAACTGCATGTCATCTTTCTAGTGCATACTCTTGTGGATCTCTTCCCTGGTTTTTATTGAGTTTACTCTTAGCATGGGCTAAAACGGGTTGAATCAATAGAATTTCCCTTAAAAACTAACCCATTTAACATAGCATCTTTTATTTTTTTATTTCAGCATATTATGGGGGTACAGATATTTAGGTTACGTATGTTGCCCTTGCCCCCCCTCCAAGTCCGAGTTTCAAATATGTCCATCCTTCGGGTGGTAACATGGCATCTTTTAGATGACAAAGTAGCCAGTTAAAATGTGAAAAATCCCTTCCCTTAACCAACTGTTTTATTTAGGTGATTCCAAACCACTGGGTATATTGGTTGATTATTTTCGTAAGTGAAAATATGAATAGTATGAAGTATTAGGTCAGTTCAAGTTGGGTTTAAATTATCTTAATTAATAACATATATAGTTTGTATTCTATAATAGATTGAACGAGTTCTCTAGCCACTTATTTGGTTTCAAGTGTATAAAAATGAATAGTTGGATTGTGTTTGTTTAGTTGTTGCAGCAATTTTTACAGTTTGTTCTAACTTTGCAATTTTATTCTGCCTCATTTACTAGAATTGACCAGACTGGAATTTTGCCTTCTTAATTTCTCCTTTTCTTTACTTATGATTTGGAATATTTGTAATTTCTTATTTTTTCAATATATGAGGGCTGACCAGAAAGTATACAGTCATTGTTAATATAATAAGAACATATTACATGGCTGGATACTTTCCAGACAGCCCTTGTATACATGAAAAGTTCTAAGAAAGGTTAAAGGTGTTTTTGGTTTTTTTTTTATGACTTTACTGTGCAAATTTGGTGTTCTCTATTTTTTCTCCTTTTTTTCTATTTTACTCAGTTGCAAATCAGCTGAAGAAGCAGATGTTTGGTGTCAGTGGTTTTTTTAAAAAGCAATTCTCACTTAAAAGAGTGTTTTATTTTAAGAGATGAAATGGAAAAAGATATTTAACTCTTTCTAACATTTCTCAATTGTATATTCCTTTTATTCTATCAAAATTTGCATATCAAAATGTATTGCTTTGGATGATTTTGCTCTTTCTTATTTTAACCAAGGAGTGATTTAGTGGATTAGAACATAAAGCTGCTTAATTCTGACAGGTAGCCTTCTTGGCTTTGATGGCTTTCTCTGTTCTTGTTGCCCAAAGCAAGTCCCCTGAACCATTCTTTAAGTCTATAATCTTACGATTTCATTGAAGTTGTTTACGTGCACAAGCATGTTGAGATTCATTCTGGTTTATTATTACTTAATAAAAGTAAATAAAAAATAAATTACATAATTCAAACAAAATATGTGTCTAATTTTTGAATGACAAAATTTGAAGTTCTTTTAAAATTAGAGACAATGATTTCAACCAAACTATTTGATAGATCTTTTAAAAATGAAATAACCAAAAAAGAGAAAAATATTTACACATTTTAAAAAAGACAGTTATTAAATCTTCTGTTTTTCAGTATCAAGGTGGGATATTAACATTATCACAATTGTATATGCATGAGCCTTTACAATGTCAAAAACATGAAATTTATATCTTTACCCCATTCCAGTAGCAAAATATGCTGGCTTAAAATGTACTAGTTTAATTTAAACACCAAATAACAGTTGTATATTAATTCAGACTCTTTCCATTAAGTACCCAAATCTCCCAAGTCCGTGGCAGAATATCGTTAACTTTCAGTAGAAAGAACTCACAGGTCAATAAACTTGAGTCCTAGACAACATTATCAGAGCAAGACAAAACTGGAAGAATACTTCTCTTTAGATGTTAGAATTAAATCACTGAAGATAAAACATTCATGTGGAAAAGGATTAATATTGGATATAATCATCACTAATTTTTTCTACATGAACGCTGGTATAAGTATGCTACTTATAGAGCTGATTTGACTATTTGGGGCTATCAAGATACCTTCTCTTTCTTTATATAGTGAAGATAAACCTATCACAATCTTTTCTTCTGAACTTTGAAGGAACTTCCAGGAGAACTTGCTTTGTCATTTTCTTTTAAAAATTATTTTATTTCAAAATAAAGGTATCACCAGAATAACAGCACAAGGCGGCCAATATGTCAATAAGGATTTGTGCTAAATTAGCTACATTAAATACTAATGAAATCTTCTCCATTTTAATATAAATGAGATTTTATACCTACCTCGCCACTTCTAGTGGTGAATCTACAGAAATTAACCTCTGCATAAAATTGGTTTCTTTCTTACTCAACATACAAGTTTTTTGTTTTCACAGGAAGGAGTTACAGGGAACAAATACAAGATCACAGATGTTAGGTAGATAGTATATCAGTGACAGAGACTATTCTGGATTAAGGATCTTCAGAGATTTTAGTGATCATATGATGATTGCTGGACCATGGGAACAAAGGTGTGGATAGCTCCTTTTCTACTGGGTGGATAAGATGGTGATCTCTCAGAGATGAATAGAATCACTTTTGGGGACATTGCACCTACTTCTGTTTAGAAGAGTTGAGAATGTCTTTGAATATGTAAAGTATTTTGTTGAGTTGAAGAATAAAGTGGTTTCTATCACTGTATTGAAGTCAGGTTTATGTAGAAGAGTGTGTGTGTATACTGAGTAGCCAAGGTCTGGACCATAGTGACTATTAAGCTATCACGTCTCAGCTTCAAACCCATACATCTATATGGACTCGGTTTTTTGGTACTGAGCCTCAATTTATACTTTGCCAGTGGTCCCCATCATGCTTTGCCTATAAGAGACACTAGAGAAAATCTAGAAGGCTGGAAGAGCAAGAGGGACTTGTTTCTTCCTGTTTACTTCCAGTTCCAGTGAGGTGATAGTTCTTTACCCTAGCAGAGACAATCAATTCCAGAAATAGCTGTTGATTGCAGTTTGCAGTTTTTCCCATGCTATTATTAAAGTTCAATGTAAATAAAAACCAGAAAAACAAAATCAGCCTCATCAAAGTTCTCTTAGAAAAACCCAGCACCAACCAGCTCATGCTTCACCCTCGGGGGACTGAGTCCCAGCCTGGAGGAATTTCTCTGTCAGGCTCTTTAACACCAGTGCCGGCTCCTCAGAGATCTGAATCCCAGCTCCACAGGCTCTCCTCCAAACCCTGAGTTTTAGTGATTCCAACTTCTTCCCTTTGTTTCCTCAGGCTGATTTAACAACAGAAAATGTCCTTTTTTGCCCTTTTAATTTTCCTTTTTTAAAAATTATTTCTCATCTCACCAGGGCAGTCTCATTTGCCCTTTTAATTTTCCAGTTAACAATTCCTTTTATTTTTTTTCTGTTAAAATAATTGATATAGCTTCTATATCTTCAAAGAACTCTGGCCTATACCATGGTAGTTGAAGATAAAGAAATGTGACAAAATACCAGTGTTAGAGAAAGAGGGAAATCCTAGGTGGCAGAGGAAGACTTGCCTGTGAGATGACATCAGAGAGATGACAAGGGATTGACCACAGGACAGTTGAGAAAGAGAGATCAAGGAATCACCAATGGAGCCATGTGGCAGAATGTTTAAAAGGGTTAAGTATAAAATTCTTTTTGGGAACTCTGCATTCTCATTACAATGGTGGTAGGGATTTTTGGTTTGGAAGACACGCTCCAGAAATTCTTAGTCATTTGTGTTTGGTGGTCCTCATTTTTTGCATAATCCTGGGTGAGAAGTACCAGATGGTCAACACAAATGAAAATAGAGGTAGTAAGAAAAGTCAGACCACCCACTGGGCATGTGAAGGTAGGAAGTAAGCCTAAGGCCATTTGGTGCCTTATTTTGTCGTAAATTCATTGCAAATTAGATTTATCTTTCATTGCTTGGCAGTATGAAGGGAATTCTTTAAAATGGGCCAAGATTCCCAACCCATAAGTGGTTAGTATTCTCCCTCAGGATGAGAATGATTATCTGTTTGACTCTATCCATTCCAAAATATGAAAGAAAACAAAATGAATTATGGTTTTAATTCATAATCTCAACTTGAGTTTTAATATTGAAGTTGATGGTTTAGACTCCAATAATACAATAAAGAATATTTTGCCAGAATTGAAAAATAGCAACATTCTTAGTTGCAACAGGGAATAATCATTTCACCTTTTTGACAAATTATAACTGAGCCCTACCAATGAAAGAATGTATTAATTTACAGAGCGAAGTGGACTAATTGCCATTATCAGAACTGCTAGTGATGTGCTTTGTTGTGTAATAATGAAGCAACATTAACAAGAATATAATTTTAATTGACGTCGCAAGCAGTATGATTAAAATTATGTTGTATTTTCATATAACCTATGATTTTTATGGATGACATTCCTTTCGAAATAGTTTCATCTTGGAGACTCAGATTTCTTTTAAGTTTAGTTGGATTCAAGTCCCTAACTCAGTAATCAAATACTTAAGGAACTTCTCATTTCTAATCCTATAAGTTATAAAACTGACATTTTGTACTAAAACTTTCATGTATAATATTTCCATTAATTCTCACAACAGTGTGACAAGAGAATCATTGGTTATATATTTATTTACCTAAAGATAGACATTGGACTAGTACTCAGTTTGGCTCTAAAGCCCATGCACTTTCTACTATATAAACTATTTCCCTCTAACAAATCACAACTTCTCTTTGTGTTTTGGAGAATATAGGTAGAGGATTGGAAATGTGAAACTGATACAGTAAAGATGATACAAGCCAGGCCCCAGAAGGGCTATTACTTTACAAGGTCTCTGAGATAGCAGAAGAACTGACCTATCCCAGGTCTTCTGGCTCCCGGTACAGTTTGTGTGCCATAACCTCATATGGCTAGTTCCAAACTTAGTTCAGTGTGTTCATAACCATGATTTTAATGCCACTGCCACCAACGAAGAGTTGTTGAATCCTTTGATGGTTCTAATTTTACCCTACACACATTAGTCTGGAATCTAAAATACAACAAATTTTTAATATGGAATAAAACAACATGATATACATACTTGAATTGACATATATAAGGGAGAGGAAAACTTTTTCAGGGCGTGTTGAGGTTCAGATACAGCTAGAAACCATATTTTTTATCATGATTCTCTTAGAAGATCTAGAGGAATCCCACTATATGTGTGACCAGAAGACCAAAACCACCCCTCCCCTCAGTCTGAGAGAAAGAGGAGTCCTTGATGAAAAGCTTCATCAGACTGCACACAAAAATCATTTCAACTTCACCTTGGCTGGGTCACCCTGGAGCTGAGTTTGTAGGTATTTGGGCAGGAGAGAACGAATTTTTTCTGCATTTACATATGGGAAGAATTTTTTAAAATTGTTTGTGTTGTTAACAATTGTTGGAGGTGGTACTGAGAGGGGAGAATAGAAACTGGAGGTTGAGAATGGCTTAGTAACCCAGCAGCAATGCCAAAAATGCGTTTAAAACCACAGTATCCACTTCTCAATTTTAGTTGTTTGCATTTCTATAATGTAAGTTCTCTTCATCTCCCCAAACATTTTGGAAAGCCTGCTACACATACAAACATTAGGAGGAGAGGTATGGAAATACAGGAGAAGAAATATGTTCCCTTTTTTTTTAAGTATTTGTGAGGCAAATATATTTTTAAAAAACCCAACCATATCTGGACATGTGACTGAATAAGATGATCAGGAGAATGTAAGGACACCTGGAATTCACAGAGTTGCTAAGGAATGCTCTATGTTTCCACAGGACAGGGGATGATAGTTCTGTTAGACTTACTGAGACAGTAAAGAGAAAGGGTGACTCCACCTCCAGTTGATGTCAGGGTTACACATGTAGGTATTTAATAAATATTTCTGAGTAGTGACAACATATTACATTTATTGAGCATGTGTTATGTTCTAGGCACTGATCTAAGTACTGTCTCTATATTAACTCATTTAATTGACATAATGATCCTTTTAAATGCATACTCTCATTGTCTTCATTTTACAGATGAGAATATTAGAACAATGAAATTAAGTAACTTAACTAGGATTGCATAATTTAAATAGATTATAGTCGATAAGTAGCAGAGCTTTGATTAGAACACTAGCAGTGTGGCTCAAATGGAAAGGTGATTTAGAGAAACATGGAAAAGCAGATTCTGGAAATGTGCCAACAAATTTCAATGAATGATTATGATTTAGTCTTCATAAAATATTCTTCAGGTGAAAAATAACTGAAAATAAAGTTGCTGTACCTATACACCAAGTATTTCCAACCCTATGAACATTGCTTTTAGAAAAATATGGATTAAATCTACTTGACTATTCTCAAAAGCACTATGGGGGAATCAGAGAAAATTCCTGTGTCCATTATTGGTGTGAGTGGACTCAAAAGAGGTGTATTTCCTGAGT
Organism: Propithecus coquereli; assembly: GCF_000956105.1. Lineage (NCBI taxonomy): Eukaryota > Metazoa > Chordata > Mammalia > Primates > Indriidae > Propithecus > Propithecus coquereli. The sequence continues at coordinate 2,955,712 of NW_012140191.1, forward strand.
CTGTGCAGTAACAGTAAATTAATTAGGGTGAGGTCCCTAAAAAGAAGATCAACCTTGAAGAGCAAGAATCAGGGCAATAGGGCCAGATGCCCTGTTCTATGTAAGATTCTGCATCCCTTGCCATTTTGGAAGGCCTGTATTTAATTGTGGGAATATTATTATGTATTTCCTGTCCAGAACATCAAAGTTACAAAGTTATATTATTCTTATCCTTAAAAACCATAAAATTCACAGGAAAGAAAAAGCAATGAATATTCATAACCATTTTTGGGGTCTACACATCTTTGGGGGAGGCTGAGACTCCAAATGTTCTGAGTTATCCATTGTCAACCAGTGATTTGTGATTATTGGCATAATCTAGTGGTGTGGCTTTAACACTGCGTACACATAACTGGTTTCATATAGGATCAACTGAGTGACTTTAGTGAACTAAGTAAATGCTTACCTCTATGAACAACATATCCCTGGAAACATCAAACTGATTCTATCTTCTACATTTTCCCCCTCCCCCACCCCATGCCCAACACATTCCTAAACTGTCTTTGACACATGAACCGGCTTTCATGTTATCATGTGATTTGATAAAATCTTGCTATACCTTTCATTCACTTACTACCGTCGTTCAAATCATTTTTGAAAGCTACTTACTATTAGTGTACAATTCCAACTATATAATTCTTCCATACCTTGAGCTATAATTTGTCTTCTGTCCACCCATTAGTTCTAGTTCTATCCTTTGAAGCAGTATGGCATAGACTCTTTCTTCTTTCACATGGCAATCTTTCGAATGATTGAATGCTTGGAGTCAAATATCTTGCCCCACCTCACTTCTAGTTTTTCTTTCCTGTAAACTAAAATATACAGAATGCAGAATAAAGCAAGACCAAATTACATCATATTTGCAAGAGGTACATTACAAATACAAAAATGTAAATAGGTAGGAAGTAAAAGAATAGCAAATAATATAGCATTTAAAGATAAACATAAAAAAACTAACATGGTTATATTAATATCAGAAAAAGCAGATTTCAAGAGGAAAGTATTACAAGAGATAAGGAGAGGTATTTTTAAATGATAAAAGGGGTAATTCATTAAAATAATACAGTTCTAATGATATATACACTTAAAAACAAGTCTTTTACATTTGTGAAACAAAAATTGATGGAAATAACAGGAGCAATACAAAAACCCAAAGACATGGCTGTAGATTTTAATACTCTCATTCTCTAAATTATAGAACAAGTAGGCAAAAAAAAGATAAGGAAGAATATAATAGATCGAAACAAGAGACTTGCATTAATTGACATTAACAGAACACTAATATGATATAAAAAATTGCCAAATACATATGCTTTTCAAGTGTACATGGAATGGTGAACAGGATAGGTTATATTTTGTGTCATTAAATATATCTCAGTAAATTTTAGAAAGATTGAGGTTTTCAGATTAAGTTCTATGACTACAATGAAATAAAATTAGAAATCATTAACAGCAAATATCTGGAAAATCTTCAAATATTTGGA
>NW_012140191.1:2957992-2971123 GCF_000956105.1 Propithecus coquereli
AAAATAAAAAATAATTTTGGAGTTGAAAAATTAAAACATTAATAACTGAAATAAAAAATTCAGCTAAAGAGACTCAACTGCAAATTTGAGCAAGCCGAAGAAAGGATCAGTGAACTTAACATAGGTTAACTGAGATTATTTAGTTTGAACAACAGAAAGAAAAAAGAATGGAGTGCAATTAAACAGAGCCTCAAAGACCTACAGAACACCACAAAGTGTACCAAGATATATATATATATAATTGGAGTCCAATAAAGAGTGGAGAAAGAGGAAGAGGCAGAAAGAATATTTGAAAAAAATAATCAAAGATCTCCTAGTTTTTAAACAGGAAGTTTCAAGTTTTGCTTGTAGAACTTTTGCTGAAAACAACCTACATATCCAAGAAGCTCAATGAACCCTAAAGTAGGATGACCTCAAAGAGCTCCATACCTAGACACATCATAATCAAATTGTCAAAACTAAAAACAAAGAATCTTGAAAGCAGCAAGAAAGAAATTTATCTGCTATGAAGTAAATTCAGTAAGATTCACAGCTAATTTCTCATTAGAAACCATGGAGACCAGAAGTCAATGGAATGATATATTCAAAGTGCTGAAAGAAAGACTATCTACCAATAATTCTATATTTAGCAAAATTATCTTTGAAAAATGAAGGAGAAATTAAAACATTGTCAGATTAACAAAAATAGAGAAATCATCACTAACACACTTGCCCTATAAGAAATACTAAAAGGAGTGCTTTAAGCTGAAATTAAAAACAACAACAAAACATTGGATAGTAACTAGAATCAAAGACATATAGAACACTGGAAAAAACAAATAAACAAACTGCATAAGCAAATAACAAAGATAGAATTAATGTATTTTTTTGTTTGTAAATTTTTTTCCTGACTGACTTTATAAGAAAACTGAATGAAGCAATATTTAAATCTTCATGGATTGGTGCAAAAAAATAAAGATGTAATTTGTGTGACAATAATAGCAAAGAGAAGGGATGAGGGTATGAAGCTATATATGTACAAAGGTTTTATATACTATTGAAATGAAATTAGTACTAATCCAAACTATGTTGTTATAAATTAATATGGTTATTGTAATCCCCAGGCCCACCACTAAGAAAATAAATTTTAAAATTATAGTAAAAGAAACAAGGGAATTAAAATGATACAGTAGATACTTCACACAAAAGAAGACAGTAATGGAGAAATAGAAGAGCAAAAAATATGAGGCATGTAGAAAGCAAATAGCAAAATGATGGACATAAATCCCAGATTATCAGTAATTGTACTAAATGTGGTGGTTCCCAACCTTTTTGGCACCATGGACCGGTTTCATGGAAGACAATTTTTCCACAGACCAGGGGTGGGGGGTGTGGTGTGGAGCTCAGGCAATGATGTGCAGCCCAATTCCTAATAGGCCAAAGGCTAGTACTGGGCCATGGCCTGCGGTTTGGGGACTGCAATACAAATGGACTACACATTCCAATCAAAAGGCAGAGATTGGCAGAATGGATTAAAAACGCAACAATATCTCACTATATGCTGTCTACAGAGAACACTTTAGATTCAGAGATGCAAGTAGGTTGAAAGAAAAGTATAGAAATGATATATTATGCAAACTATAACCAAAACAGAGCTGGAGTGGCAATAGTAACAACAGACAAAATAGACTTCAAGCAAAAATTAGTATTAGAGATAAATGACATCATAAAGTATATACGGGCCAATCCATCAAAAAAATAATAATTATAAGCACATAGTCACTTAACTGTAATGTCCCAAAATGCATGAAGCAAAAACCAATAGAATTGAAGGCAGAACTAGACAATTCAATAATAATAGTTGGAGACTTCAACATCACACGTCCATGAATAGATAAAACATGTAGACAGAAGATCAAAATGACTGCATGGCCAACAAGTGAAAAAGCCTAAATGCCCATGAAATGATGAATGGAAAACTACAATGTGGTAGAACCACACAATAAAATGTTATTCAGCCATAAAAGAGAATGATGTACGGATCTATGTTACTACATGGATGAACCTTGAAAGTATTATGTTATGCAAGAGAAGCCAGAAATAAAGACCATGTATGACTGCATTTATACAAAATGTCCAGAATAAGTAAATCCATAGTACAAGAAAGTCAATTTGTGTTTGCTTGTGGTTGAGGGGAAGGAGAAGGGGGATTGACGAGGTATAGGGTTTCTTTTTGGAGGGATGAAAATGATCTGGAATTAGATGCTTTCACTCCTGCAAAGAATTTATTAGCACCTTCATTCATCAAGTATTTCATGAATTATTGACTTTATATGATATACCATGCAGGGTGTTGAATTCAATCCTTGGAGAATTCACATCCTAGTTAGGGAAATATATTCAGACAGATCAATTTCAATATAAAATATTCCAAGAGTTAAAGCAATGGTATAGGCAAAGTGCTGGTGGAGCCTACAGGAGCAGAGCAGCTAATGCTCCTTGGAGAAGTCAAGAAGTCAAAAGCTTGCCAAAGCAGCATAGGACTGAGATCTCAAAGATGAGTGAGAGTTTTCCAGGTAAAGAAGGGATAAAAGAGCTCGGGGGTATGTTAAGGAGTTTAGTGTGTATGAGATATTGACCACAGCAAGCCATGATGTGTTGTAGAAATGGAAAATTTCTGAATGAGTGGGGCACAGAATATATAGGAAGTGCTGGGAAATGGGGAAGAAGGAGGGTGAAGCCAGATATGAAAGACCTGTTTAGTCATTCTTGTTAGCAAATCTAATACGTAATACACCTCACATTTTTACTGTATAATCAGCACCGTTGTGAATTAATTTTTCATCATTTACCTAATTACTGTGTGTCTCAGATTCCTTGATTCCATTTCTATATCTTAGCAACACTGTATGAAATCATCTCTGGGAAACCCTTCTAATTTTAGATATAAAGAAAATATCAATATAAGATAGCAAGTTATTTTTAAGATATTTGGAAAAGGGAAATATATGAACACAAATATTACCATATATTTCTTTCTTCTTTATTTTTTAAAATTATATGGTCCATGTAAAGATATAAAAAGGCACGAGTGACAAGACACACATAACAATAGGTGACCTATAGGAATTATTATGATTATATTATTTTGTACTTTCACATTCCAGGCATTCTCTTGTCAAGAATCTCTAATGTCTTTACAAATAAGTAAATACAATTTTCTCCAACTTTTCATATATATATAAAATTGAGATAACATGAAATAGGAGAACAGAGCTGAAGCTAGACGATAAAGCTTTGGAATAATTCAGAAGAGACCACACACACTGAACTGAATTTATTTGAGCCTGTTCTAACCTTTGGATCATATCCCTCCCAAAGGAGATAAAGAAATCCATCCACTAGTGCACACTGAAAATACTGACTCTACTCTCCAAAAACTGTTGTGTTAGGCATTATTTCCTGTGTGTGGTATACACAGCCAGAGCATTCAAGTCAGACACAGTGAGCAGAGGCCAGACATTTCAAGACTTTAAAAAGTTTTTTTTGGAATATTGCAAATGCTAAAAAAAAAACCTTTAAATATATCGCTTTACAAGTTATTGCATTCAGTGTTTAATCCAGAACTGTTGTCTTTTCTCTTTTCATACCTTTATATCCCATATAAAACTTCACAATAAATTGCTGGGTGATTTAAAATACTATTTACATAAAAGCTTTACAGAAGGCCTTATTAGGAGCTGAATTGGGTATCCGAGGGAAGGTTTCCCCACCTGAAGCCAAAGACGTCTATTTAACTGCTGTGGTCTCTGGGCCAAGCATATTGACTGATTTACTGTCACAGATAATCCAGTGCTTGCCCAGAAGCCATTTCAGTTTAAGGGCATGTGGTTTGGCAGGCAGTATTGCTTGCAATAATGTAATAAAAGAGAAAAAAAAAAAAATCCATACCTGGTTGTGAAAGAAAAGAGTCTATTTTGCCAGAGGCAGGTGAAATGGGTCTGTGTGATTTAGAGGTGGGTCAGAACATAGCCATATAAAATAATCCACCATTACTTGTGTTTCTAAAAATGACCAGAATTCTCCAGAGTTCCTAAATCCTGTGCACTATTTAGTAGTAGGGGGTGGAGGGGAAGGTTACTAATTTTGTTTGTCTTCTCAGGCCATTGATTTATGATGGTGCTGTTACCATTTATGGTTGTTCTGGTCAAGCTTCTTTGGGTTGCAACAATCAGAACATCAAGTAAGCTTGCTCAAATCTCATAACATCAGAGGCCAGGAAAAGAGATAGAGGTAGGCCTCAGATAAGATAGAATAGGGGTAGAGAGGCTATGCCCTATCTCTAGGGCCTGCCAACCTTGCTCTCCCTGACTCCTCCCAGCAAGTTAGCTTCATTCTTCTCTTTCTGCACACACATTGGCTTCCTCTGCTCATGCAAAATCTGTAATCACTCACATATAATCTCATCTTCCACCTTGTCCTTTTCCGTATCACAGCCTTTGTGCTACATGTCTCACTGCTAACTGAGTCTCTCAATGTCCCATTTCCAAATTTCCAGGAAGAGAGTCCAATTGGATCAACTCATCTAAGTTTTGGTCAAGGTCTTTGCACCAGGTAATATCATAGGTCTCTTGTCAGCCAGTGAATTGGTGCCTCAAGGGTGGTGAGTTGTGAGTTGTCATGCGGTCGATTGCTCATTCTGCATGAACTATGGACAGAAAAGGCAGTAGTAGGCATGTCTAATATAACAGTGGCTTCTAATTGTATTAAAGTTGGGTAAGCCTTCTTTCATTAAAAATGTCAGGTGCCTGCTATATGCTACTGTGCTAAGTAACATGCTGAATTCTGGAAATGCAACTGTCAGCAACACAGAAATCTCTGTTCCTCACTGGTCTGCCCTGGCTGTATCACCCTTAGGTTCTTTCAAGTAAGTTTATTCAGTGCGTCTTTTATTTAGGCGTTATATGCCCACCTCTGAATCTTTATGACTCTCTATATCCTAAATACCCTTGCTTATGATAATACACAAAGCCCTACCATTTTCATTATTCCGAAAGCTGTGTAAAGCCTGCTTCCTCTACAAAGTGTTTTCACTTCGACCTGTATCAAAACCACTTCCAATTTCCTATCGGCCCTTCACTTTACTTTTTTTTTTTTGTGGCGGGGATGGGAATCTATCACCTTAATATATTTTTCCTTTAGTCTTTATTCTCTTTCCTTATCTCAGCTCAGGGAACATCCCTGAGCAGATTAGAAGACTTTTGTTGAAAGAGTTGAAAGCCACAGTATAATATATAATATAAATGCACATTTGCCTTAAATTATTTTCTATAAGTTGTACTTGAGGAAAGAGTTAACTTTATTATTTACAAATTTGCTTTTCTGTGCAAATATGCTTTGCACAGACTGTGCAAAGGCATTTTGAATAGCCCAAGGAACTGGCTAAATAAACGTGATTCTCCGGTGATTCACCGAGCTGGTAAAAATCCAGGTACACTATTGTTTCTTCCAGTTGGTACTTTAGCAAACCAAGTGAATAGCCCACCAGAGAAAAGTTGTCACTTTCACTGATTCATCAACACTTTTCCCAGCAATCACAGTACCTGTGCCATCTGTGTTTAGCACTTTACGGAAAAAAAAAGGCTCTTTGCAACTGCCATACAAATCAGGGGCACTAACAAGGTCACACAGAAGGGAATTTCAGGACTCTGAGAAGATGTTCTACTGCATGGCAGTGAGCAGTAACAGCATTCTACGCAAGTTCTCCAGCATCCCAGGCTGCTCCGCCCCAGCCTAGAGCTGCTTCGGGTCCACTGGGAAATGTGTATTATGCCTGGGTTAATTTGCTGATTAATCTCTAGTCAGTGGTTTGTGCTTTCCCCAGATGGCCAATTAAAATTTACAACTGGCAGAACAGTGTCCTCTTGGCAGGCTGCTGAGGGGCTGAAGCTAGAGGCAGTGACAGAAGGCATGGGCCGAGTTTTGCCTTGTTTTCCCCTCCCCTTTTCTTTATTTCTCTCTCTTGCTCTTTTTAAAGCTGCTGGATTTATTCAGAGGAAAGTGTAAGCCGGGCTTACGCGGTAAGTGTGAGATGTGTGGTGTAGTTTACAACTCTGCTGCTATTTACTCTCCAACACTCCCAGGGCCGCTCCAGTATTCCAGGCATCAACGGTTTTACCCACAGCAAATATAGCTGACAAAATCGGCCAGGGGGCACAACTGATTTAACAGCTTCTGAAATGTAATAGCCTTTTTTTTTTTTTTTTCCTGATTTGCAGTCCCCATGGATTGATGGTCTAATATCATTCACTTCCTCACAAATATATAAAACATTTACAGTTGTTTGCGTAAATCAAAGGCAAAGGGCTGTGTGTGAAGCTGATAATAAGTAATGCTGTGATATATATAAAAGATAACACACTTTTACAGCAATAGCCCCCCCAAAATTAACTGCTACTTTTTACTTAGCATTCTATACAAATTACATTGTATACACATCTGAATAAAACATACAGCAAGGAATTTAATTAAAGAAATACAATTTGATATAATTCTTTATTTTATAGTGAAATATTTACCATGTGCTTCAAATATGCATGAGTCATCTGGATTGGAAATTCTGAAGGAAATTGTTAATCAAATACCATTGATCCTTAAATAAAGCAAACATGGTAATGATGGATGGTATTACGACAGCTTATTATTTTACTAACTATCGATAACAGTTGTCAAAAAATAAAATAAAATAAACACACTCTTTGATGTGGGGAAAAATGTTTTTAATGTGAATATTACATTATTGATGATAAAAATAATTTAGGGGACTCAAATGTAAGTCTCACACTAAAGAAATAGGAAGGGAAGTGGCATTGTATAAAATTAGCATTATATAAAATACATAAAATTTTTGATTCTGTTTTTATGAACAGTATATGTTGCAGAATTTACACACTGAACATTAATAAGCCCTATTATGCTCTGAGATCAAACCTCAAGTTTGAGCTCACTACCTGGCCTATAGTGAGCTCTCAAGAAATGTTCGAATATTACATTAACAAATATTCCCCCAACAAATAGGAAAAACTCAATTTACTCCCTGCAAGGTTCTCCCTGTCAACCTCCATTCAAGTGAAAGCTCTCAGAATATTTTTCAGAAAGGGGTTTTGTGTGTGTTCTGGCCTTGAATAGTTCTTGCCCAGGAGATCATAGGATCCTTTATGGCAAGCATCATGTATACTTTATCTTTTTTTATCCCCCACCCACAGTGCTAGCACCAGTGTAGCAGCTCAACAAATGTACATTGAATTGAATTTAAAGTGTTTCTTGAATTGCTGATCTACTTATAGAAACAACTCAGTTCCACTGGTAAATCTTCTGTACTATGAACAGACCTCAACTATACGGATTTCAGTTCAACTTACAAGGAAGGTGGGTGTAGGACTAAAGAATTATAAATAGGATATCTACAGATAAGACAATTACAGAACTAATATTTATTAGTTTTATATTAAATTTTTTTGTCTGATCATATATACTTCAAATTTTCTTTCAGGTAAATATTTTACCCACAAACAAAGCACTTTTATATAATATACGTGTTGCTCTGAGATACTGGGCAATACTTAAATTTTATACATTCTCAGCTGATTAGGGAGTTTGTGTCCAGCTAGTAGCTGATGCTCTGGGTCACTGAAGAGATGGGACCGAGATGACAGGCTGTACAGTGCCTCAACTTGGAAATATCAATCCATGAATTAGCATGTTTTGATGGAAGATCTGCAAACCAACCCACAAATATTTATTAAGCACATATTCTATTCAATCTACTACGTTAGACACTGTTGATTGACAGATAGAGTTCCAAATATCAAGAGCTTGTGATCTATGAACAAAAATAATAGTAAAAGAAGGCATAATATTATTACTGACAAATACAGAGTACAAAGAATCACGTAGGGCACTTACCTAGAAAATGATTGATTTTATCTGGAAGGATTGGGAAAGCTTTCTTGGGAGAGGTGAGCCTTAAGGAATAAGTGGGGACTTGTCAGGAGAGGGAGAGGAGAGGAGGCTCTGCAGGAAGAGGGAATTGCATTAGTAAAAGGTGGAAAAATACTAATTTAGTTCAGGAAGTAGGAATTGATAAAAGGATGATAGGATGTGTGGGTGTGGGTACAAAATGAGGCTGGAAAGGTCAACTGGTAAATTTAGTAAGTTTGAATTATAGAAATTTGAACTGAGTATTTGATCAATGCAGAGTCTTCAAATTTACTGGGCAGGGTGGGAATCTTAGTCATATCTGCATTTAACAATGAATGAGAAGTGGGAGTCTGGTAGGAGAAAGGAAGTTAGGATTAGTACAGTGAAGTAAACAAGAGGTATGAGGGTGCCTGGTCTCGCCACGGTGGTAGGAATGAAGAGGATGAGTGGCAGAGATATTTCTGATGCAGAACTGACACAATAGGATGGCGATCAGGATGTTGAGGATAAGGGGGAAGGTAAAGTCTGAGATGGTCTCAAGTTTTTCTAGGCTGGGATCCAGAAGGGGTGGCAATGCCCATGCAAGAAGAAAGACCACAATGGAAAGATTATGTTTATAGGGGAAGAGAGTCCACTGAATTTCTCACGCATTGAATGTGAGGTATTGACAGAGTATCATTTTTTACCTCTGTGTAACAGACTGTTGGAAAGAAATGCCGGTCTGCAGTTGGAAGTGAGTTAAAGATTAGTGAGGATTTGCTGGTTGCCTGTGAAATATGTTAACTGAAGTCATGGGGATGGATAATATTGTCACTGGTCAGCTGACAGTCCACACCAGAATGATTCCCAAGCAGATTATTAAAGTATTAAGCTATTTCTGTATTGAGTAGTAAATATTGCTTTTCCAAGCTTTCCAATGTGCCCTCTGACCTAGCAGAGAGTCACTTTGTAGCTAATCTTGGGACCACTGCTGCAAAAAGGCAATTAGAAAGTTAACATCAGCCTGTAATAAGGCCTTCAGGACACTGGTGCAGTGCTGAGGCCCTGCCTATTCTCACTGGCTGGTGCACTTGCCATGACTTCCCATTTTTAAATAATTTTCTGTCAACTTTACCCATGGAAAGATTATAGCAAGAATAGAAGCAAGCTAAGGTGTGTGCCAGATGACATGACAGGTAGGAAGAAATGCTCACAAGGGGCATTAACTCCCCTCATATTTGTACCTACCATATTTTTTAAGTTAGTTGCTATGGTGAGGCACAGATTGAGATAAATTAAAAAGACAGGACATAATAAGGTTTTAAATATGTTATGGTACAATTAAATAATAAGATGCTCAATATAAGCTTTTAGTTCCATTTTCTTGTATTTTACTGGTCAAATAATGTTACTACGTGCATTTGTGTGAAACAAAAGGGTGGTGAATAAAAGGTAGTGGTATTGTACACAAATTTACAAAGTTTTATTCTATATAATCCAGCAGAATTTAACTTTTACAATCTTCTGAAATAAAGGAAATTGAATTTCACTGGTATTACTATATTCAGTGTGACACACAATGCTTATTCATTAATACAACCACATTTTCTTTTTTTTAGAATGCATTTGAGAATACTTAAAAGGACATAATCTAGAAAAATGCAAAACAGCTTGAGCACATTGAGTTCTTACCGGAAAAGATGGTTTCTGACTACTGGATCATGAATGTTTTACCCTACAAGCTTCAGATATCCTGTGACTGTTATTGTGCAAACTACAAATTCTTAGATCTCAGACATTTCTCTTATTTTTCTTTTAGTCAGGTAGAGTAGAATGGAACAGATCATTCTAAGGCAAGATGGTTTGCGTTTTCCAGTTGAAAGGTCAGGTAGCAAAATCAGTGTGCTAGCTGTAATCTTATCATGGCTTTCTCAGCATGAGAGAAATTTAAGTATTCATGATATTGTAATTACACATACTGATCCTGTGTTTCAATAATGACCTTGGAAGAGAGTTAGAAAAGTATTTTTTCCCTTCGTCACAAGAAAAAATATTTCTTATGCTAATTATCTGCTATTGAATTTATATTATATAATTTTAATAAATATTTTCATTTGATTTGACAATTAATTGGCCCTACAAATGCCATTCTTTCCTTTCGTGGTCTACCTTCAGAGAGAACAATTTTGAAGACACATTTCTAAGTTATTAACCAGTGAATTACATAAAGCCTTAAGTAAATAATGAAAATGTAAATATTAGATCTATTTCCCAATAAAAGGTGGGTCAGAATACTGTTAGATATTATAGGGTACACCTTAGCTTATTGTCATCGTTTTCATTCTTTTAATTGCACATGCCCGTTAATTGTACACGTGAGCAATGTGGAGTCGGATGAGCCCATGGCCACTTTTTGCATAAACTTAAGTATTTAACCGAGTGTCAAATCAGCCCTTTTCTGGTTTACAGTGACCCACAACATCTGCTAGTAAGGCAGTCTTTTTCAAAACTTCCAGCTCAGTAGCAAGCAATGTATACCTGCCCCCCAGTACTATTGCTAGTCAATACAATTTAAGTTCTTCTCCAGAGTTGGCACAAACCTTCGGAGGCATTTGGTGCATAATGAGATTTTCACATGGAAATATTTTTATTTTATCTTAATGAGACAACCAAAATGAAACAGTAAACTTTTAACAGCTAGATGGGCAAACACAAGTTAAAAGAAAGCCCTCTACTGTGCTTCCTTCTCTTGGTCTAAGGTATTTGAAAACAAACTGTGGAACAGAGATAATATGTTTATTAGTAGGAATACCAATTATTATTCAGAACTTAAATTACACGAAACAAATAGAACCTGTGAAGATGTAGCTACTTGTTAGCATACTCATACCATGTGCCTAAACACTGCACTCCGGGAGATGACCCAGGGACAGATAAGTCATGGGATGGCTGTGTATGAGATGAAATCCTCTAATGGTGCAACTGGATGGGACCAAATTAATGTATATAACGCTTGAGGAAGATAAAGTTCATGCCAATGAGTCTGCATGACCACATGCAATCAATCGATCTATTGAACAAGAGAAAGAAGGAAAAGAAATTTTTAAAAAAAGAACAAACAAATGACAGGAAGAAACAACTTTTAAAATAATTTCTAAATGTTACATACAAACAGAATTTTCTTTTCCAGGGATGAGCAGAATTTTGAAAACCCAAAGTGATAATGTCTGTTGAAAGGATCAGGCATATTAATTGTTGCTCAAATTTTAGTACCTGTTTGCAAAATGTTTGATACTGAATGTAAATGGAAGGGTAAAGCTGAAAGAGGATCCCTTTAAATTAAAATATATATATATGTTTATGCATTATTATTATTTTGCATTTTGTTACTTGTGTATGATTTTATTCATTCATTCATTAAAATATTTATTGAACATCTGACATCGTAGTGAATAAAACAGACATACTTCTATTGTCAGGGAGCCTACATTCTATTAATAGTGGGAGGAAACAGAGCACAAACACATAATATGAAGTAAGAATGATAGTTATTAGTATTATGGAGAAAAATAAGGCAGGAAATTAGGTTAGGGGATGGCCTAGAAGAAACATTTCAATTTTAAATAGAAATATCAGAGAAGCCCTCACTAGGATGGCGGCTTCCAAACAAATATATAGGGAGAAGAGGGAGCAGACTTTATGGGGAGACAGAGAATTCCAGGTCCTGAAGTGCTAATGTTCCTGGTATGTACAAGGAAAAAGAGGAGGCCAGTGTGCTGGCAGTAGAGTGAGGAAGAGGGAAAGTAACAGAAAGGCCTTTTGGATCAGGGTAAGGTGCACTTTTTGTTTGTTTTGTTCATTTTTAGATTTTTGGTTTACTCAGAGATACCATTGGAGCTTGTGAGCAAAGTGACAAGGAGACGAGCAGAAGTAGGATCATCTTTTAGGAGGATATTTACAATATCCAAGCCAGAGGCAATGGTAGTTTGACAGTAGTCATAGAGGGAGTAAGATATGGTTGGATAATGATCTACTTGAATAGCTCTGAAAACATGTGCTAACCAATCACACGTGGGTTGTAACAGAAAAACAGAAGCCAAAGATTATCCCAAGGTTTGGACCTTGAGTAACCTGAATGGAGTTGCCATTTTCCTACATGGGGAAAAGGTGCAAGAGAGGCAGAATTGGAGCGGGAGGTGAACGTGGTTTGAACATACTTAAGTCTAAGGTGTCTTGAGATGTTGAGTAGGTGATTAGATCTATGGACCTAGAATTCAGGAGAGAGAGATTGGAAACATATATTTTTAAGTAGTGAATAAACATTTGCAATGAAAGCAAAGAGACCGGATGAGCTTCACCCTTCACGTGAGTATAGATCAAGAAGAGGTAGGCCCAAGGACTTAGTTTTGGGGATTTCTGATGCATAGAAGCTGGATGGAAGAAGAGGAAAACCCAACAAAAGAAATTGAGATGTAGTGGCCAGTGAGGTGGGAAGAAGACCAAGAGAATTTGGTATTCTGGAAATTAAATGAGACAAATGTTTTCAGAATGAAGGAGTAAACAGTTGTATCAAATGCAGCAGATATGTCAGGTAAGGCTTAAAAATTAATCACTGGTCTTTGCATTTATGGATGCCCTGGGAATCATGACTGTAAAAGAAGCATCATTTTTATCTGATATCAGAGCAAAAGCAATACCAGGTTTGCTCGGCAAACTTTCCTTTCCATCCAGGATGCGGTGATCAGGATGACTAGCTGTCACGAACCCAGGGAAAGTTTTACCTGCATAATAAAGAAAAAAACCAGAGTCCTTCACATAAGACAATGATACAAAGACATTCTGAAGATTCACAGATATGTGAATAATACGTAAATTAATAGTTAAAAATCCTGAATTTTGTAAGGATTGGCATATATTTCCTCTCAAGCTATTGTGAGTAGGATCAGCATCACCTGGGAACAGATTCTTCAGGCCTTACCCCAGGTGAACTGAATCAGGATCCGCATTTTAAGAAGAGCTCTATATCATGTGTGTATCGAAGGCAACACTCGAATTCTATAAGTAATTTGAAGCGAAGTCTCACTTTCTCAATGATTGTTATTCTGCATAATTTAGTTCTCTGCATTGCTGCTTTTACCTAATGCTACCTAAGGAAATGAAAAGGCCCAAAGAGGAACTGTCACATATTTGGGA
>NW_012140191.1:2971253-2992850 GCF_000956105.1 Propithecus coquereli
GAAAGCAAAAAAAAAAATTGTTTGGCAAGATTTTAGATTCTTCTTAGAAAAAGCAAAGTCATTTTTGCAGCAGTTTCAAAAACTGACCAGCAGTGTAAAAATAGAGGTTTTATGTATCAAATGTGTCACATATAACACTATATAAATTTTAAAAGAGTGAAACAATCATTTACTTAAATAAACACAAAATAGTCTCCATGAGGAATAGAAGCAAAGGTTAGTGCCTGAAAGCAAAAAAAAAAATTGTTTGGCAAGATTTTAGATTCTTCTTAGAAAAAGCAAAGTCATTTTTGCAGCAGTTTCAAAAACTGACCAGCAGTGCAAAAATAGAGGTTTTATGTATCAAATGTGTCACATATAACACTATATAAATTTTAAAAGAGTGAAACAATCATTCACTTGGTAAATATTTTTATGGGGGATCTATTGTGTTCCAGGCCACTTTGCTAGCACACAGAATACATACTTTCAGAGGATTTATAATGACAGTTCCTATTAAACTTAGCATCATCTCATAAGGCAAGGAATATTATCTGTCCAAACCGAACTGTGTGTTCGGTGAGACAATGCTTTCTAGTCCCTGTGATGAACTGGAATGTAGTGTTGAGTCCTAGAGCCTGGACCCGAGAAAGGGTTTCACCTCTCCTCTTCCGTCCCTGCACAAAGCACGGGACTGGCCTGCTAGCAGAGAGGGGGAGCAAGTGGGTCTGCAGAACAGTCCTCGCCTACCTTGCCCACTTGACTGCACAGACAGCGGAGGTGGACGAATGAGTGCTCATGGCAGGAAGAAGGGAGAGGGTAGTGCACGGACGCTGACCTTTAAGGCACATTAATGCACAGGTAACAAGTGGCCCGGTTGAGGTCCCAGGCTCTGAATAACCCCATTAAGAATTCTTCCTCCCTGGAGAGCTTGCTGGAAAGGGGATGAGAGACCAGCCAGAGCCCCCTCTCCAAGAACCTTAGTTTTCTCATATATACAATGAGGGGGTGATTGTGAAATTTTCAGATATCTCCCAGCCTAAAATTCCGACTCCATGGCTGTGTGCCTAAAAGCAGGACTTTGAAAATAATATGTAAATTAATAGTTAAAAATCCTGCATTTTGTAAGGATTGGCATATACTTGCCTCTGAAGCTATGGTGAGTAAGATCAGCATCATCTGGGAACCTGTTAGAAATACAGAGTCTGCAGGCCTTACCCCAGGTGAACTGAATCAGGACCTGTATTTTAACAAGAGCCCCATATCATATGCGAATCAAAGGCCACTCTGAGACCAATTTTTGAGTAGCAAGCTTGTAGGGATAAAACCACAAGGTACCTTGAATTTCAACAATAATGGGTTAAACCAAAAACGATGATAAATAACAGCTCTCCTTGCCATTTGTTGAAGGTTCTACTTAACTACAGATAGTTACTGATGTTACTAGTTAATGAAAAATCTGTCTAATGAAACCTAGGATTGTCATTTCCCATTTGGTTAAGAAAAAACAAAAAAAGAAAAAAAAATGCCTTCTTGGTACTTGTCTTCTACATACATGTTGAAATTCTATTTAAACCTACAATATCATGAATTACACATCCTTGATGCCCTCAATTGTGCTATTTGCTGAGATTGCCAAAACGTTTTCCTGCCTACCTCGGGTCTTCTCCCAAGCACTATTTTGAAAAAGATTTTCAAAAGTTGTCAGGAACCTAAACAAAGTTCTCCAAAGATGATTGAAAATCAGTTGCTTTGAAATCTATTACACTATGTATCTTGACTTATACTAAAAATTGTAAAAGAAATTAAAAATCCTATGTTTATTGTCAAATCGTCTTGTTCCTTATTCAAAAGTATAATTTAATTTTATTTGTGTGAAGTTAAAGCTCATATCAAATTTAAGTTATATATTTATTTTTATATGATCTCAAGACCATTATTAATCATAGGGAAATGTGAAAATGATTAAAATACTTTAGTTTGCATGTTCTTAAATATATAAAACATTTTATTCTGATAATAAAAAGAAGCAAAAGTTTAATAGAAAGAAATAGTACATGTTATTGTGATCCAAGGAGCACTGATAGGTAGCAGTTACAGTGTTTTTGGTTGTAAATACAGAAAAATTTGACAGTAAGAAAAAATTTATTGTCTCAAATAACTTAAAAGTCAAAGATAGTCTGGCTTTAGGGGATTTTGAAACCATGGCTCAAGCCACTTGATCAGGACTTGATTTCTTCCTTTCTATTCATTTCCTCCTCTTTACTGGGTTCCATTTTCAGCCAAATCCCTTCTTGTCATCACATTGGCCGACAGGAGCTCAGGTGCTTTCTTGATTTACTTCGGCAAAGAAAAATAAATTTTTTTGTCCCACTATTGCAGCAAAATTCTGAAATTTAGTCTGATTGAACCAAAGCAGGACCCACGCTCATTTCTAAACCAGTAACTTGACCAGGGGGATGAAATACACTGATGAATCCAGTCTTGGGCAAGTCTCCAAGCTTGATCTGAGAAAGGAGGTGAATTTACCTAGAAGCACATAAATATCTTATTGGAAATAAAGTTTCTTGGTGATGGAAAAAAGGGGAAAGCAGGCTGGGAAAACAACCAACAAGCATTCACTGTGGCTGGCCTGGAGGGAGCTGGCGGAAAATAAACAGGTGAAATTTTGTCTGGAGGTTGGGCACATTTCCATATTTGCATAAAAACATGTTAAGGGGGAAAAGTAAGAACATTCTGGAGGTAGGATTTATGACAGAGAAAAAGAGAGCTGAAGAGTTTCTAAAATCTAAAATCAGGCTTGGTGGCCCAGAAAAACAGGAAGTACCTGATCTATTTGAAAACTATTTTGGGATTTAAAAATAAATTTAATTATACAACTATTCTTTACTTATTTTTTTAAATTCATTGTTTTAAATCAATGCTCCATATCATAGTTACTATTATCTTTCTGAAACAAAGATACAATCAGGTTTTTCTCTGATTAGAAACATTTTGTGATGACTCATTTCTTATATGGCAAAGGCTAAACTCCTTAACAAAGCAGTTTCTGCAAAATCTACCTCTAATACTTCCAGCTTAAATTTTGTCAGTTCCTGTTGTGCCTGTGCCACCCCCTGCATCTTCTAGTCCCTGTGAACTCCGCACGTTTCTCCTTCCCAGACCCCCCCAAGTATGTTCACAAGTTCTCACCTTTATTCCTTTGTGTTTTTACCTGAAACATCTCTCCTCTATTTAGCCTCATCCCTTACTCCATGTTTCGGATTCTATGAGGCAGGAGGCTCCTTTCTGCTTCTGTGCCACCATTATTGTATTATCGCATTCACGGTGTTATTACTGGTTGCATCTTATTTTATCGTGAACTCATTGAAGATTATGAAAATGCCTCATTCAGCTTTGTGTAGTCAGAACCTAAGACATAGTATTCTTTCAGTAAATGTACAATGAATTGAATTTTGAGGTACTCAAAGATAATAGAAAAACACTACATTGAGGAAACCATTTTTTAAGACATCAAGGATTATAAATTCAAATTACTGGTTTGACACAAAGCATTGTAGACATATATACATTTGATTAGAGTTTTCTTATCAAATGAAATATAGTTGTTTTCAAATTTTACTATTACAGTAAATGTTTTTTTAAACATCTTAGATATTGGGAAGTTTCTTTGTTGAGATAAATGTTACAGG
This sequence comes from Propithecus coquereli, assembly GCF_000956105.1. Taxonomy (NCBI): domain Eukaryota; kingdom Metazoa; phylum Chordata; class Mammalia; order Primates; family Indriidae; genus Propithecus; species Propithecus coquereli. The sequence goes on from NW_012140191.1 coordinate 2,974,925, forward strand.
AGATGCTGTTTCCAGGATTAGTACATTATTAAATTTGTTCAACATCTAGCTACTGATTAGTCAGGCAAAAAATTTGTATCCTGAAAAAGAAATAATTGAATGATGTATGCACAGTTTTAGTGAGCAATTTCCAGATATTTTGGGAAATACTATATACAGTACTTGGGTTGAATGTAACATATTATATCACGTTTTAATTATTGGTTGTCTATCTCTGGTCTTAGGGAGTAGTACAAGACATAAGTAGAAAGAAACATAATATATTCAGGTAAAAACTGGAATATTCAATCTGCTCTGTGAGCTTCAGTGTCCCAATTTATAAAATGAAATCATTGAAATAAAAGCCAATAAATTTTGTTCTTTGCCATTTTTGAAGCAAGTTACTGAAAATTTAACCTTTGGGTGATTTTTTTTTCCCTTCCGAAACTGTCATCTTGTCTGACTAAAGATATATTTTAATGATACTGGCAGCATTCAATGAATTTCAGAATATTTTTGTAATTATTTTTAGTGACTAGACCATAAAATTTAAATATACTAAATGATAAAACAAAATCTTTATTTTTTTCATGTATGTTTGGTTTTTGGAACAGTGAATAATTACTCTTTCAAATTTAATGAATAAAGTGTTTACTATGGTTTGGGCACAAAACTAAGGTGAGAATATAAATTAGTGAGTCTTTTTAAAAAATGATATATTTTGGATAATGTCTCAGAAGGAATATCTAACGTAGCATTTCAAGCATTTGAACATAATTTAGGCAAGTATACAGCCTTAAAAAATTTTTACTGCTAAAGGCAAGAAAGACATGGTTTATTTAAAAAAAAAATTGGCCTCATTTCCCAAGACTGAGGCAATATAAATTATGGTTAAAAGCAAAGGCTTTGAAGTCAGCTGTGAATTTAAATCTGAAATTTGTAAAAAGGAAATAATTATAGTCATAGGGCTGTTGTGAGGATTAAACAATATATATATTCATTATGTAACACAATGCCTATAGTCGTCAATGTTTCCTATTAATTATTGTTACTTAATAATTATCACATAATCAGATAATATAATGCCAAATTGTTACAGTTTGTTATAGATAGTAATTTGTTAATATGCCCTTAAACATTTAAAAGTGGTTTATTGAAATCATATAGATCAAGAGATCAAAAATTTAAGCAATACAAAATTCAGTGGTGTGGTCATGCTCCCATAAAATAAGACTTTTGCACTTGGATAAAAACTTATCCTTCATTATTAGTCACATGTTTTGAGCATCAGAAAAAGGACTATCAGGGCCTAGTTCTTGTGAGGAAAATAGAAAAAATTTAAGCTTGTGATATATATTTATATACTGTTTCACAATTCTCCCCAAACTTCCACATCTGTTATTTCATGTCATCCTCATAAGAATGTTATGGGGTAATCAGAGTAGGCTTAAAATCTGCCTTTAAGAATGAAAGAAACTGACACTCAGAGGGGATGTGATTTACCTAATGTCCCATGGCTGGAATAAGATGAAGCTAGCTAGGGTGACAACCTAGTCTTTGTCCCCTCATTGGGTCCTTTGTCCGCCAGCCCATCTTTACTGAGAAGAGGTACTCAGTAAATGCTTCTTGGTTTCCTGACTTACATATTTACTGTGTTTTTTTGAAATAAGAAATTTAAAAATTACAGGTTATCGAACTTAGAAAAAAACCTCTAAACTATTTTAGAACATAAACCTACTCTAAAACTACTTCTCTGGTTTAGTATCTTGAGTTGGCTACAGTTTAGTTGGCTACAGTCCAGTCTTGAAATGCTATTCTTCTGATGAGAGGCTGGGATAATCAGGCAATGAAGGCAAGCAACAGCACAATCTACTTATGGTACTTTGTGGTGCTTAGAGATAAGAGTCACTACAACTCCCAAAGTATCATAAGCTTTGACTTCTGTAAATGCGAAGGTATCCTGCATAAGGCATTTCTAAGAGATTAACTTGATTTTCTAAGTGAGAAATGGAACCTCAGAAGCAATAAAATTATGGAACTGTTGATGTTTGCTCTTAATCCAAATCAATAATTTAATCCTCGTATAGGTTTAAGAATCAATGTTTTATTTTATTTTTAATATAAAAATCAATCTTTTGGGCTGAACACAACCTTTACATGAATACTTTTATCTCCTGAAATACTGTCAAGTAAGATATCTTTATTATCTTTATAAGAAGATGTGAATTCCAGGTGAATGGCAAACTGACACTGAAAACACAAGGCTTTCAGTTTGCTCAAGACATGCAAATGGAAAATTGGTCACAAAGCAGAACTAAGCTAAGTAATTACGTGACACTTCGCAAGAGTTTGCAAGGGTGCCATAGTTTTCCAAGGTCTATAATCATAGCCATTAAAGAAAAAGAAAATTATGTGCGCTATATATAGATAATAACTAAATAAAAAAGTATAACATGGATGTAAAGCATACATAATATTGCAAGGAGTGTGTTATTTCAGTAAAACACCACAAAAGAAAAATAAGTTAAGATAAAAATAAGAAGTATCTTAAAAGAGTTAAACATTTAGGCTTTGGAATTTGGCCGTCTAAGGTTTGAATCCTGGCTCTACCACTTACATCTTGAGCAAATTAGTTAGTCTTTCTGAATTTCATCTTCTACATTTAAAAACCCCTCTCTCATGGGGTTTTATGAAGATTAAAAAAGGCAATGCATATAAAGTGTTTTGCATGTTCTTGGCACACAGCAAAGTTCAATGAAAATTATCATATTATTAAAATAGATAATAGAACTTATTTAATAATATTATATAATATTTAATAATATTATCTATTAAATTATCTGTTAATCTCAAATAGAATTGCAAAGATTTTCAATATTAGAACCAGAATAAAATGATATTCCTTAAATAGATGGGTTGAAATTAATATTGAGAATCTAACTGGTATATTTATACAATGCCCTTCCTTTCAAGTTGAAATAAGAACAACAAAAACAACTATGATTTAGTGAGTGAACAGAATTGCCTTTCAGGCAATCTTGCCAATTCATGAAAACCCTACATAATGTAATTTTAATTTAGAAGGACTTTTCCTATAGTACTTATGAGAGAAAATTTAATTCAGAAAGCTGAGATTCAAATTTTACTCAAAGATTAATAATTTTAAAAATTTGTTATGCAATTAAATTCAATATTTATTTATTGAAGGCCTACAAAATACCCATAATTTAATGTAATCTTATTCATCTGACATTATTAAACCCATAATACCTTAAATTAAATCCATGCAAATCATTATACAAAAACAGTATGCATTAGAAATAGCATAGACATAATGTCTATTAAATATTAAGCATCATCCTACTCACTTTTGTTCTTCTAGAAAAGATACGAAAAGTTAGAGTTTAGCTACTTTGGGAATTAAGAACAGTCCAGAAAATAAACAACACGTCTCTGTTACTACCCTCAACCTGGCACATCACTTGGCAACAAATGCTTTGCTGAAAATCAATAAAAAGGAAACGTGGTCCTAATCATACCCACATAGTAAGAGCCTGCCAACCAACTTCCCTTGAGTCAACTGCTCATGCTCAGACAACTTGAGCCACAGAATTGATTTCTATGCAGTCAAATGAAAAGCAAACTCTCTGTCACCCAGGATTTTCATTATTACAGGAAATCCTTTGCTCTGATTTTGAGAAAGAGGGGACATGAGCCTGAACACTTTCTTTTGTTAAACATATATGCATCCATATTATTAAAACAAAGGGAAATATAAAGCAGGTCATTAAAAGCATTTTTAAAAAATCCCTGAAATTTATTATTGTTTTTTTGTTACTCTGCCAGCCAGTTATTTGGGTAGTCTTTGTGAGAAGAAAGATCTTTAGAACACAATAATCAAACTGCAATAGTTCTCTCAGTTAACCTAGAAGTTAACATAACTATGCCCACGGCCCATTTAACTTAACGGTTTGCCTGTGCTGGAATTGTAGATAGGGCTTGCAATAATCATCTTACGCCAGAGAGCTGCGGACCAGTTCTTTATCAATTGTTTGGAAATAAGTCAATCCCGAACACTCAACTCCCCAAACGAAATGACAAAATGTTAAAGAAGATGATTGTACTCCTGAATCGCAGCATCATAAGGGGAAACCTGATTAGGTCATCTGCTGTGACATGCAGAATGATAATGAAGTTGGGGACTTAACATCTTGGTAAGGGTGAGAGGTGCTTTTCAGCATTAAACAAAGCAAAACTAAAGCTGCCAGTGCCTGAAAGCTTGCTTTGTAGTTTCACACCAGAGTCCTGATTTTACAGGCAATAGGCAGGAAAGACCACAGCACTCCGTGTGATGGGAAAGTATTACCTACCTAGATTCGGAGTGGACGTTATAAGCCAGTTTCTTTTTGTCTAAAATGTAATAGAAAAGCTATACTTCCAACGATAAAAAAGGAATTACACTTTGGTGAGAGAACGGTAAAGGTTTCCAGCACTTTCACAGGCCAACCAAATGTAGTCTTCTGCCATGTAAATGCAGTAAAAGGATATCTGCATTAAATTACAGGATTTATAGTCGGCAGAAAAACGAAACCACGTAAAGATCATTTTTGCATTAAAATTTCGTTTTTCTCTACTAGTATATATTTTAAAAATATAGGTGCCTTTTACTAATGAATGAAGTACATCAAAGCATATTATGTTCTGCATTTTGTGAGAACTAGGCAATTTATAAATGCTATTCACATTTAATTAGTAGTCATTTCTTCTCCATAAGCATATTTACTCGGATCTCTTGTTCCTACGGCAACCCAGTGAGTACTACAGCTACAAGAACAGCCTAGACTAACCTAAAAAAGGACGGAGATTAAAGAGCAAGCTCAATATTAAGACTATAATGCAAAAGACCAAGCACTAAGATTGGTGAGAGGAGCATTACAAAGAAACCTCAAATAAAAATCTCTTATTTCAAGGAGCCTATTTATATAGCAGCACAGATTTTATTTCTTCAAGAGTGCCTACAGGATACAGCGATTACAAGACATGACTCATTTAGTGCTACGTTCTGTTTAATTGGCTAACCACGCAGGTACAGTGTTACACATATACATACATATACACATATATGTATATAATTAAATCCGCTTAACACACTTATCAAGGGACTATATAAACAACATTTCAAGCAGTCCTGCTTATGGATGTTTCCTTTAAATACTGCACTTGTTTAAAAATACACAGTCTTTAAAATTAGCTTTGATATAAGATGCTGTCATTAAACATTTAGTGAAAAATGATTCTTAAATCTGAATATTTATGTTATTTTAAGAGTAATTTTCTGATTAGCTCTTTATTCCAGTTCCAACTAAACCATTATTAAAGAGCCGACTTTAAAACAAATAATGAGAGAAATGTTAAGGGTACCAGAACAAAAATAAACAGGTAACGAAAATTTTGCATGTTCCCCTTAAATTCTGCTTACAAGTGACATTTCTTAATTCAAAGATTTAAGCAAAAGAGGTAGGTGTAAGGGACTCAGCCCTAAATGTTTCTTTACAAAAAGTTATGTAATCTTACAATTCATGTTAGAGACAAAAGAGAAATAATTAAAAATTATTGGAGCTTTAGGGAAAAATAAGACATAATCAAAAAAACTCCCACAAAAACCCAGCCTCTTGGAGTTAAACTAATTTTGCTTTGTACATTGCAGATGGGTGACAATAAATACTGCATATTATTTCTCCTAAAATCTCTTATGTCTCCAAACAATACGTGGGAGAGACACTGAATATCAAAAAGGACAAATTAGAAATTGTATAATTTTTGTTATCAAATCTTTCTTAGTAAGAATGACAGGCTGTCTTTAGAGATGGGCAGTCCATTCTCGCTATAACAACATAGAGACAACTGCATCGTTATCACGCCTCTGAATTATCCTGCTTAGTGGCAAAAAGTAAAAATGATTCCTTCTGACCTTTCTGCATTGCTTCATTAACTTGCAAGCAACAAGTAAAAACGAGGAGCTTTCCGCAGCCGCCTCTGATATAAGTAATTAAAAGAAGCGGCAGCTCAGCATTGGTTCAGGAGACTGGGTACCGCTCAGGTGCTAAACGGGGCAAATTCAGTGTGTGGTAAGAAACGCCTGCCGTACATCTAATGTTCGTTTCGGTCCAACAAGGGCATTTTTAATGTATTTCTTTTTAGACCTAGAGGGATAGCCGCAGATGTGAAACAGTTTGTATACCTTCTGCTGAGTTATTAGTGAATAGTAAAATTATTATATGTGGCTCTGTAAATCGAAAAAAGGAAACTATTTTATAAGGACTTATCTGTGCAAATATTAACAAGCAACCAATTCTGTTATCTCAAATCCAGCTGTAAAATATACTAGCGAATCCTTTTTAAAGAATGCGAAATAGCTTATACCTGTAATTTTCCTTTGTGAAAATGCACCTTTACCAGCAACTATTGCCCATGCATTGAATTAATTATGCTCAACAATTAAATCACAAGGCATTTCTTTCCCAGATAATCTATGAATCTGAGTTCAGAATTTCTATAGGTACTTTTGTTCCTGTATGGAGAGTATTTTAATACCAAAGAACACAGCAACTTAAATGCCATTCCCTGGGTTTCATGAAAAAGCAATATAGGAGAGTAAATAGAACAAATACCAACAACAAAGACCCCCCACCCCCACCCCACCTTTGAATCAAACAATAAATGCAAATAGAAGAACTAAACCGGAGCAGAGAGGTAGGGGCTGAACACTGAGGTCTGAGTATTCCTTCCTGAAAATGCTCACCAGCCTGTTTTAGGCAAGAATATTCTGCTATCTTTAAAAATATATATATCATAATCGGCCATCAGTGAATCCTCTTCGCTCAGCTTCCCAGGTAGAATTAAAACGCAGTCCCAGAGGTATCAAGACATGAAAACTGAACCCTCTCGCGGCAGATAATCAGCACAGAAGAGCAGCTAACTTCTTAAATAACCACAATTAAATTGAACACACTCCCCTCCTCTCCTTTCCTGGTTTTCAAACGTGGGGTTATTTATCAGAGAAGAAAAACTGGAGGCTGCATCTTCAGAAGGCAGCCAGGCACTTCTAACCTAATTAGCGTTAGTCACCTCTGAAAATAAATCCCCTGAATCCTGCAGCTCGAAAGTCCCCCCCGCCCCCCGTGCTCCTCCATACACAAGCACCTGGTCAGAATTGAGCAGCCAGATAGATAGGACCCTCCCGCCCTGACCCCCAGCAAACAGCACTAAGAGGGATTTGCCACGATCTTCCAGGAAATCAGGTAAAACAACAACAGGAGGCGGTGGGGGTCGGGGGTGGGGGGATGCAAGCGATTTGCTTTGTCTGCGTTCAAACTTCATGCCCACACCACCACAAAATACAGCCCAGAAGCTGCTCCAGCCCGGAAGCCTCTGTCTCAAACAGAAGGCTCAGAAAAGAATGGAGATTTGCAGATCTGATAATGAGCCAGTTAATGACATAAATGATACCTCAAGAACCTCACTAAACCATCCAGGTCCTACAATTTAATCTGTAATAAATACTCCTGCATCATTGCGAGATGGCTGCTCATAATGGCAAATGAAATATGCTGGTATGATAGGTACAATAAATCTGGATTTTCCTATGGTTCCCTCAGGCTAGAACAATATGTAACCACAGTGCGCACTGTCAGGATGAGCAGATCTCAAAGCCATCATAAAATCTAAATGGGGACTAATTAGGAGGCCCTTCCCTTCCAGAGTTACTATTTCTATTGACATTTTCCATGCATGAGCCCCTCCATAACATCATAAGTCACCAAGATAAGAACTCCCTAGATTATAGGGAAAAAGCTTTAATGGAGAAGTTGAACTCGAAGGCGATGCATAAATTTTCCTTTTGATTCTATGGGAAGTCTGTGTTCAGTACTTTCTTTACAAACTTTCAAGCCATGAACAGGGTACTTTTTAATCCCTCTGCACACTTTCTCCCCGCCTGGCCAGTACTGGTCTCTCTGCACCAGGAGTGTGAGTGTCAGGTGGCACCCAGGGAGGACATTAAGAGAGTGGGCTGCTAGTAAAATTGATGGCTGTGGGTCAGGAGAGTGTCAGGGGGTACACTTCGCAAGTTGGCCTCCGGGCCAAGGCCTTTTGGCTTGAAGGTTGGAACTCTTCCCTAAAGGTCACTGAAAATTAGACTTTCCCAAGGCTCTTCCAATCAGGAACAGGCAGATTTCCCTAAACTGGCCCTTTCTGTGCAAAAAAGCGAATTCATTCCTTTGATAAACTAGGGTTCCACGGGTCTTTGGGAAAAGGTGAAGTGTGTTATATAGATGGGTGTGTGTGTGTATGTGTGTGTATGTGAGAGACCCTGCACTTGGCTTGGGTGGGAATGAGATGAGATCTCCAGGCTCCCCGAAGTATTATAGAAAGGTGGTGGACAGAAACCAGGGCGTTAGTGTCAGAAAAATCTTTCTCTTTTGCCATTTACCGAATAATATGACAAGTTACTTAACTTTTCTGAGAATCAAAATCTTCATTTAAAAATGGGAATAAAAACAACTAATCCCATAGGGATGTTGTGAGGGTTAAAATACGTACATGGATAATTTGAAAAATAGTCATCAATATTAGTACTTGCGAAATTTATTATTTCATTTCGAGGAAATAAAATTAGGAAAATACCATGAAAAGGGGATGTGCAACCCACTATTCTTATTTCTCATTTTTTGTTTTTCTGCAAGAGAAAAAGCCGAAGATTGTTGGAGGTGAGGTGTCTTATGAAAACATACACTCTGCACTAAAGAGGCATGTTCCTCTAACTAGTTTAATCACTTGCAAGCATTATCTGACTCTTGCATATGTTATGGTATTTTTGGTTAGCAAGGTTTTAGCAAGGCAGCCCTGTGGGGTTCTGTTAGCAGCCTCCTAATAGCCATGGATTGGGGCTCTAACTGTCCTCAAACACTCTCTCACCCAGAATGAGTGTCAGCATCAACCAGGGCCACATACATTGGTGCCTAAAAGTGAATAATATACAAGTCTCCATTATGGGATGTAAAATTGGCTATGTTATCTATTGATTTAGCCACTAGTGAAATAATTACATGCCTGTGCTAGATCATACCCTACTCCATGCAACAGATTAAAGACTCTCTGGTAGATATTTGGTGAATGGTTTTACCTGCAAATACTTTGTCAAGTCTGAATTTAAGATCAGACTGATAGTATCTTAGAAGATAAATAACGGTTTTGTGTGTACATCTATTTATTTTAAATGTATGTATGAACTTCTGATTTATATTCTTATCTCCCAGTGGGGCTAAGTTTGTATCTTATTATTTTCGTCATTGTTATTACCAATCAGGCTATATAAACTTTGCCGAACACATTTCATCTGTTGGTCTCAGCTACCAAAATGCAATTTTTATCATCTAATATTGAAAATTGTGACAATGTCCTCATTACTTCTTGTACCTTTATAGAAAATGAAGTTACCTGTAAACACCAGAAGGATATCAATAGAGTAAGGATAAAATATATTTCAAAGCCTATATGGTATTCAAACTTTGTAATACTTTACGAAGTTAAAACCATTAATTGAATTTAAAATATTTAAGAGAGAAAAGTTAGATTGCCCAATTTATAGTTTTCTTTCTAAGGCTATTTGTTTTTTTAGAGTTTTAGTAAAATACCTCCTTCCACCTCAACCACTACAAAAAGAAAAAAATATAATTACAAAAGAGGTAAAGGTAATCACATTATTGGATTTGTTATAACTCTACTGTCTTAGTTTAAGGAGTAAGAAAAAACATCATTTAACATTAATAATTTTCAAACTTGAGCTACGTTTCCTGGGCTCTGGTCAAGCCGTTGGGGTTCAGGGCCAGCCAAGGGGTTAGAATTATTCTCTTACCAACCAAGACCTGTAGAGCGAAAGGGAGGCTGAAGTCTTTGTGAACTGATATGCCCTAGGCTTACAGCCCAGAGTTTAGAACCGAAAATTTCCTTCAAGCTTCCCACATACCTGTCTTCATGGGGTGTCTCAGTCTGTTATTTTTTGGTGCTATAACAGAATACCAGAGACTGGGTAATTTATAGAGAAAGAAATTTATTTTTCACTGTTCTGGAGGCTGGGAAGTTCATGAGCATGGTGCTGGCATCTAGTGGGGGCCTTCTTGTTGCTTTACCCCATGGTGGAGGGTAAGAGGAGGAGGATGAGAGGGCAAGCAGTGAGTGCACGCCAAGAGAGGCACCGGGGCCAGACTCTCTTTGTAACAACCCACTCCAGCGATAATGACAATAATCTATTCATGAGGGCTCCAACCTTATGACCCAATCACCTCTCACTAGGCCCCACCTCCCAACACTGTAGCACTGGAGATTAAACTCCCAACACATGAACTTTGGGGGGACACATTCAAACCATACCATGGGGCTTCTGAAATACTGATCAGCTTGGTTCTCATTGACTCAAGAGTTGATTCTACATTTTAAGTGTTTAGTTCTTACAGTTTTTCACTCAATAAATATTTATTTTATGCCTATTCTGTGCTAAACAGTATTCTGGGTGACACAGCATAGCACAAAACAGGCAAAAGCCTGGCCTTCATGGAACTTATGTTCTACTATGGGGAGAAAGACAATGAATAAATATACAGGTAAATTCAAAATACATCGGATGGTGATAAATCCAGTGAACACAAATGAAATAGTACTGGAAGGCTTGGAAGTGAGGAGTGCAGAAGAGGGCGCTGATATTTGATATGAGACAGTCAGGCAAGGACTCACTGAGAAAATGACACTGGAGCAAAGACGTGAAGGAGACAAGGGAGCCAGTCCTATGGATATCTGGAAGCAAGGCTTTCCAAATAGAGGCAACAGCAAGTGCAAATGTCCTGAGGTGGCCCAGGTATGATGTCTTTAAAGAAAATCCCAGAACGTGGGTGTAGCTAGAGAGAAGGAAGCAAAGAGGAGAGCAGTAGGAAGTCAGATCATTGAGGTGGCAACTGGCTGGCTGGTACAGGCCTGGTGTCCACTGTTAGGATGTCAACTTTCATTCTGAGTGAGAAAGGAAGCCTCTGAGCAGGGAAGAGATGGGATCTGACACACAATTTTAGACTATCGCCCCCACCACTGTGTTGAAATTAATCTGGGGGTGGAAGGGGTGGGGGGTTTGGCAGTCAGGGTAGAAGCAGGGAGACCAGTAAGGAAGGACTGTAGGAATCCAAGTGGTACAGCCTGGGAAGATGCTCAGATTTCAGTCATACTTTGAAGGCACTGTATATAGAAGTTGTGAAAGGATTCAATGAGCATATGAGTGAAAGGCAGAAAAATGAAAAAGAAGGACTAAATACCCTTGAAAATATTCATTTAATAATAAACACTGACCATATTCTCCTACTAACATGGAAGATAGAATGATTATTTTGTCGTGGTATGTTGTCTTCAATGTACACACATCCATCCATTCATCAAACTCAACAAATGCTGATTAAATACCTACTATGTGCCAGGAACAGTGCTGGGGATGTAATGGTGAACCAGGCAGGCAAATCTTTTATCTCTATGAGCTCATATTGTAGTAGGGGAGGAGGAGCAGGTGATAAAACAGTAACCAAAACGTAAAAAAAATTGTGGCACTTGCTATGAAATAGCTAGCAATATTGACATGCTTAAGAGAAACATCCACAGTCTTGGACAATCTTTAGGTCCACCCTTCTGATGATGATTTGTAAAATTTCTGCCGACACCAGAGTCAACATTTCTTTTACTGAATAGGTGGTATTGATCGTTAATGAAGTCAGGGTTCTAGACCCATAAAGAGATGGAATAATATCAAAGAGTCACAAACTAATGTGAAATATCTACCGGCTATGCAAAGAAAGTAGACCACATTTAAGAAGAGGTAGAAAACAATAATCATACTCGCACCATACCAATACAGAAAGACCCATGCTGTTTCTGTTTTATTCTTCATTTCTAAGCCAAGGAAAAATAATTTACAGCTAATTACAAAGATGGAAACTCCCAATGAAAGTTGGTTTTTTATTAAAAATATGTTTAGCCAAATTGGAAAATTCACATGATGAAATTGATTTTGGATTATTTGCTTAGGCTAAATTCAGTAGATGATTACTTCACTACTTCTTTGGTTAAACTTATTTGTTCTCATAATTTTAACTATTATTCATGAAGAGAACCTCCAAATTACTCTCTTTCTAGCCCTGAGAGTCTGCTGAGCTCCTGGCTCACGTATGTAAACGTGTCCACCAGAATGACACACAGGTCCTTCAAAGTTTACACATTATCACTTGTCACTTCTACATCTTTCCAAACTAATTTAGATAGCTTTTATGTTTGGATTTTCTCTTATCAAGCAGTCATTAAACGATCTAACCAATCATCAAACCAGAAATTAGTTTCCTCCTGCTTCCTCACTCCTTATACATGAACACTAAGAAACCCTTACCAGTATCTTTTAGTCAGCATGGATTAGGTTACTCAGGAGTAACAAATGACATGCAAATCTCGGTGGCTTCACTGACATTTGGGTGTCATTTGTTTATTTCTCATTCTCCAAAGATCTCCCACATTAGCCCTCCTGGTGAAGATTCAGCATTTCACCCATCTTTGTTTTTATGGAACCTCCATCTGTATCTGTGCTTGCACAAACACCATGGCAGGGACCAAACAATGGCAGATGACACTGAGGCACTTTGATTTGGCTCAGAAGTGACACATGTCCTCCCTATCCACATTCTATTGGCCAGAGCTAATCACATGGCGCACCCCCCAGCCAGGGACCTGAGAACTGTAGTTTTACCTGTGCACCAGAGTGCAGGTGACCATGCTCACCCTGCCTTCTACACATGTCTCAGTGTTTTTAACCCAGCTTCCAATGCTCCAATGTCTCCCATTATCTATAGGATACAATCCATTATCCACGGTTCTCTGCATCTTGCTCTCTTACATGCCTCCCTCACCCAATGACGTGACTCAAACAAGTGAAAATTTGCCTGACATGCTCTTCCCACTTCTGCACCTGGCTAACATGCAGTGATCCTAAGTACACAGTGCAAGCTTCATTTTCTCCAAAAGGCATTGCTAATTCTCAGATTGAACTACACATAGTCGTCAAGTGTTCCCAGAGCTCCTGGCACATACCTTTATCAAGGCATTTATTGTATCAACATATCAAAGTATTTTAAATATAGCTCTTGCACTCCAACCTCTGGATTATAAATCCCTCAAGGGAAGATACATGTAATATTCACCTTGCATCCCCAGCACTCAGTACAGTACCTCAAACGTAGTAAATATTTTTTAATTTTTAAAAAATTTTTAAAAATTATTTTCTTAATGTCGTCATAATTTTTTTTTTTAATTTTCCAATATTACAGGAGTACAAATGTGTTGGTTAGGTGGATTTCTTTTGTACTGCTTGAGTCAAAGTTGTAAGTGTACCCATCACCCAGATAGTGTACATTGTACCCGTTAGGTATGATTTCACCCATCCCCCTACTCCTCCCTCCCACCTGCGCAATTTCTATTGAGTTTTACTTCCATCTGTGCACGTGAGTGCTGATCGCTTAGTTCCAATTTAATAATGAGTACATGTGGTTGTTTTTCCAGTCTTGTGATATTTCACTTAGGAGAATGGTCTCCAGTCCCATCCAGATTGTTGCAAAAGGTATTAATTTATTTTTATGGCTGAGTAGTACTCCATGGCATACATATACCACATTTTATTAATCCACTCATGAATTGATGGGCACTAGGGTTGATTTCACATCTTTGTGATTGTGAATTGTGCTGCAATAAACGTTCGAGTGCAAATGTCTTTTTGAAAAAATGACTTTTTTCCCTTTGGGTAAATACCCAGTAATGGGATTGCTGGATCAAATGGTAGGGCCACTTTTAATTCTTTAAGGAAGCTCCATACTATTTTCCACAGAGGTTGCACTAGTTTGCTGTCCCACCAACAGTGTATAAGTGTTCCGTTCTCTTCTCATCCACGCCAGCATCTAATGTTTTTGGACTTTTTAATAAAAGCCATTCTAATAGGGGTAAGTTGATATCTCACTGAGGTTCTGATTTACATTTCTCTGATGATTAGGGACTTTGAGCATTTTTTCATATGTTTATTGGCCATTTGTTTCTTCTTTTGAGAAGCTTCTATTCATGTCTTTTGCTCACTTTTTAATGGGGTTGTTTGTTTTTTCCTTGCTGATTTGCTTGTGAATTCTTTGTAGATTCTGATTATTAGCCATTTATCAGATGTATAGCATAGGAATATTTTCTCCCGTGTTGTAGGTTGTGTATTTGCTCTGTTGATTGTTTCTTGGGCTGTGTAGAAGCTTTATAATTTAATCAAGTCCCATTTATTTATTTTTATTGTTGCTGTGATTGTCCTTGGGGTCTTCTTCATGAATTCTTTGCCTAGAATAGTTTTTCTAATATTTTCTCCTAGAATTCTTATAGTTTCATGTATTACATTTAAGTCTGTGATCCATCTTGAATTAATTTTTGTGAGTGGTGAGAGATATGGATCTTGTTTCAATCTTCTACATGTGGCTATCCAATTTTCCCAGCACCATTTATTGAATAGGGATGCTTTTTCCCAGTGTATATTGCTGTCTACTTTGTCAAAGATGAGATGGCAGTATGTGCATGGTTTTATATCTGAGTTTGGCCTCTTTACATAATCTCATATTTCTTGTTGGCTTTGTTCCTTCAGCCTAATTATCTGATCTTTATCTTTGACTGACTTGTTTAATTTGAAGGTGTTGTCTTCAATCTTCTTCCTTCTGCCTGGCCTAGTCTATTCTTAAGACTTTCCACTGTTTTGTATTTCCTTGAATGAATTTTTCACTTCCAGAAGTTCTGTTTGATTTTTTTAAGTAATTCAGTTTCCTTAGTGAATTTTTCATTCATATCCTGAATTTTTTTCTGTGATTTCTTTGTGTTGGTGTTCCATTGTCTCTTGTATTTTGTTGAGCTTACTTATAATCTATATTTGGAATTTTTTAGCTGTCATTTTAATATTCTGATTTTGGTTGTTATCCATTGCTTGAGAGCTGGTGTTTCCTTTTAGGGATGGCCCTTTGCTCTGATTCTTCATACTTCCAGAGTTCTTTTGCAGATTCCTTGTCTTCTGGAGCAGCTGTTGCTTCTTAGTTTTGAATTTTCTTTTGTTCAGATAGGGCTTTTTCCCCTCACTTCACTTGTATGGGTGTGTTTGTAGCATATGTTGGGCAAGAACATTTGGCTTTGCTTGTGGGTGCTTTGATGGCAATCTACGTTCTGGATGGATGCCTTGGTTATAGATATCCTAGGCGTGATGGTTTTCTCAGTTGCTAGTTGTTTGTAGGCTGTGATAGTGATGAGCTATGTAAGTGGGCAGATTCCTTGTCCCTCCTTGATGAGGGAGGATGGAGGTCTTTGAAATCCTTTCTCTTTCTTTGGCCCTGGGCTCTTCTTAACAGTATAAATTGTAATGGCATGCCCAGTTTAATCTGTGAGACAGTAGCTGGTGCTTGTGGGTAAGAATCAACCACACCTTATATGACTGAGTCAGTAAATGCTGTAAAGGTTATGCAAATTGACCTCCCTCTCAGTAGGTGGCACTTGCCAGAAGGAACAAACTGCAAAGTTGTTTTTGGGTCCTTTGACCAGCTAGCTCTAGTTTTTCAGAAGAAGCGCTCACATATTCCAGATGGTGGGTAGTATCCTGGAACTTCAGGTGAGTCTTTATTTTCTGCCTCAGCAGAGATGGGTGGGAGACTGAGGCTGGACAGGGCTAGGTAGGGTGAGCTTGCCTTCAGGTTCTTCAAAAGCTGGTAAGGTAGCTCTTTCAGTAGGGATCAAAGGTCTGCTCCTAGCTTCTCAGGAAAACCACCAGGGAGGGTTTGAAGGGGCCCCACCCAACCAGAAAGTCTGCTTGTGGAGACAGGGTCATCTGCGATTCACATTCTGGCAGTCTGGAGCAGGCCTCCCTCCTCTCCCACCTCCTCTGCTCCACAGTTTCTCCCTGGCATTTGCTGGCAGGCAGGCGCTCAAGCCAGCTGAGCTCCCCTGTGTCTGTGATGTGGGCCAGGAGTTTCCCTGCCTAGGATTCTGGCCTGAGCCAAGAGTGTGACCCTTCTGTTGGGGGGAGGGGTGCCCCATGAGCATGCTGCAGATTCACAAATCTCCCCTCAGTGCACTGAGCATGGAGACCTTGGGGTACAGGATCTGGCCTGTGCGCCCATCCCCGCCTGCCAGAAGATCAATCCCTGACCATACCAAAGAGAAGCGTGCTGGTCCCAAGTTGCCCATGGGGTGCCGAGTATGTTCGATATCCCTCTACCTTGGGGCATTCCCCACTCTGGTGGAGTAGCCAGGCAAGCAGCACCAGGGAGGACCGGAAGGCAGGGAGCTCACAGTTCAAACATGCCTCAGTGGGCTGCAGGACGCCAAGAGGAAAAGTATGAGCACCACTCTCTGTGGAAGCCTTGGTGTGGTGGCTCAATTGTCTCTCTTGGCAGCCACGGGTTGGGGAGGGGAAGGAGAGAAAAATAATCTGAATGGAGGAAAGCTAGCACTCTGCTTTTGTCCATTCCTCTCTCTGGGAGGCCCCTGACCAGAATGTCCAGGCACTGGAGTCACAGAGATCACCTGGGACCCACTGGACCCCTGTGGCTTTTGCAGTCTGGGCTAGAGTTGGGAAATGTCTGTGTGGGAACGAGCAAGATGAAACGTGAAAAGTTGAAGCCCCCTGAAGAAGACAAAGTCACACAGTGGGTAGAGAAGCAATATGGCACCTGCTGTCCCGGCTCAGGTCTGTGGAAACAGGAGGCACCACAGTGGGGCTGGGAGCCTGGTGCCCTGTCCACAAGAAGCTCCCACCTCACTGGTGGCAGCAGCCTCTGGGCTTATGTGGGCAGAAAGTCTCTCCAGCAGATAGGGAACCCGTCGACTGTCAGAGATGTGAGGGAGGAAGAAACAAACTGCTCCACCTACCCTTCTCGCTGTACTCCAAGCCTCTTGGGGGTTGATCTCTGCCAATACCTTGCACCTTCCTGTTCTGCTCTGCAACTTCTTCCTGTGGAGTCTCCTGAAGGTTCTGGCACCCTTCCCTCAGATCCATACCTGAATGATCTCTGTTTGTCTGTTTGTTCCTTGAGACACTCTGGCAGCTGGTGTCTCTGGTCAGCCATCTTGCCGAAAGCTTTGAGATCAATAAACTCTTTTTTTAAATAAGTTTGACTTTATTTAGAAAACCTAAAGTACCAATCATAACTATATTTTAAGGCAATAATTAGCTCATGGTGAATACTACTGAACTATTATTTAGATCTTACTACCTTATTTGGAATTTAAATATCAGTATTTAATATTGGGAGATGCTAAAAACAATAAAGCACCATAGAATTTGTGTGATTTAGGTTAGAGAAAGGAGTTAGCTTCCTACTAACTGATGCACAGTAGGTGAATATTAGCTAATTTGGTTCTCCTTTCATTGCAGTAGTCTCTAGTTTTGGGGGAGTATAGTGGTCAGAATCCCAGTTCAGCTCTCTCTCCTTAACTTTCTTTTTGAAAATGTATGGGCTGTGTAGTATCTTTTTGTAGTAGTGTGTTTTAGAAAACGATATCTAAACGCTTCACTACAGATACATTATTAAGCTTAAAAAGTACTTTATGAACCACTGTATCATCCTTTTTGTCTAGACATGGAAATCTAGAAACAGTATGTGAAAAAGAAAGAGGACCCATAGGAAAACCTACCCAAGGATAAACTCAAAGATACATGCTCATGCAAAACTTAGGTTATCAAAATTAAAAATCAAGCAAATAAGGACTCCTTGGCCTCTTAAAGTTATCTTCTTTATGTTCATAAAATATTGATATATATGACCCATCCAAGAGTTTGTAAAAAAATCATTTACTAGGCAATTGTGTATGT
>NW_012140191.1:3005325-3007342 GCF_000956105.1 Propithecus coquereli
CAGCAATTCCATTTTTAGGGATATACCTTAGAGAAAACTTTGCACATATATATATGGAAACATGTACAAAAATGTTCCTAACAGCTTTGCTTAAAACAACAGTGAAATCTAGAAATAATCTAATTGTCCATTGACAGGTAAATTCAACAATAGCAATAACATACACACTGCAACACTAAACAGAAGGGAAAATAAATGAATCTGAGGTGCATGCATGAACACAGTATAATTCATGAGCAGGCTATGATTGAAAATAGCAAGTTGCAGAAAAATGCATATTCTATGACAACATTTATCTAAAGTTCTCAAATCTATAAAACTGAACAATTAGGCATCTCTCTCTTATTTTCGATAAGAGCTTATTTTCAGTTTGAGATGAATTTCTTTTGCTTGCACTGAAACAAAAGAAAATACTAACTACTATGGTGGGAGTTTGAAGGAAGAGAGGGGGATGAGGAGAGATATTTGGAGAGCTAACAGAACCTTGGCCACAGTGTCACCAGGCAGGGAGATACTCCAAAGGCTGTAGACATAAATATGTAAATGAGCAGAGGCTGCCAAGAGAGATATCCTGACAAGGTCAGAGACAGCAAAAGGAGGCATGAGAAAGAAAAGATGTTAATGCAAAGGTGGTGTGTCTCTGAAGCCTTCTTGCCCTCTATTGCAAAAATACATTTCATCTCTATCTGTGTATGTGACGGAAGAGGGTGGGGGCAGCAGTGGGGATGGAATGGCAGCTTGGAGTTTTATGAGGGTCTGGCTTTTGATCTTCATTGTTCTGTTAGCAGAAGCCGACCAATAAGAACAGGAAGTAATCTTTCCAGGATATTTGGCAGTGGCTAGTTCTCCACTAATCAAGGGCTGTTCCAGTTTGAGAGCAGCACAACTGACAGAAGATACAGAATTTGGAGAGAGTCCAGAGACAATCAACAAAATGATCAAATGGCTGAAAAATGGGACCTCTGAGGAAAAGTTAAAGGAGCTGGGCTTTTAACCCTGGAGAAAAGGAATCCTAAGGCTGATATAACATTAGCAATATGAATGGTTATTGTAAGGTTGACGGAGACCAGCTGTTCTTCCTGATCACAGAGGATGAAACTGTAGGAGATGAGCTAAAACTGAAGCAAGAGGTATTTTTGCTAGCTAGAAAGAAAGAAGAACTTCACAGCATGTCAGAAACTTAAATTCTATCTCATGATATGAAAAAGCTTAAACCACCTGCTTTAGACAGCCTTCAGAACAGGATGGTTTGGGGATCTAATAGAAACTGCAGGCATTATTCTCCATTTCTAGATTTTATTGAAAGTTTTGATTCCTAATAGCTCCAGGTGGTAACTTGGAACCTATGTCACATTCTTAGAGGACCTTTAGCACAATTGAAAGAAAGAAGCATTTGAATCTATACAGTTCTTTTCTCAATATCAAAACAAACATCCATGTTCATGAGATTCTAAGTGGTACCTGAAATTAAAGACACCTGTGACTTTAATAGGAGCTTGTTTATATAATATTGAAGAGGAAATAATAAAATACTACTTTGTTTAGAACTAACATAGAATTTTCCTTAGAAAAGTACAATGTAAAAATTATATAAAAGCATTCCTGTTTCTTAATTGGAGGTGTGGTAAAAACAAACAAACAAACAAAAATACCTCTATTGAAACATTTATTCCAAGCAAGTAGTGTCTGATACGCATTTCTCATGTCAGAAACACAGCATTTATTGTTTCTCTCTGTGGGTTAGAGAGAACAACCTAACGACAGCTTTATGTGAAAAATATCCTGGAATATTACTAGAGGCGGTTTGCATATCCATCTTGGACACCAATGAGATACCCTCAATTGATGTCTTATCTTGATATGTAACCCTGTGTCCCACGTTGGGATATAAGAACTTGGTGTTGCAAAGCCTCTACATACTTGAGTTGAGACATTGATTAGAGGAAATTTCTTAGGGAACACAAGAGATCACTATAGTTAAGGAGATGCTGATGGTCTTAGTCTTTGCTCTAAGTAA
>NW_012140191.1:3016338-3024780 GCF_000956105.1 Propithecus coquereli
TGCCCTTCCAGCCACAGCCTGTGTCAATTCACGCAGGTAGGGGACATTAAAGAAACTCTCATTATGTCCCCTAATTCAAAGGTTTTTTTCTTTTTTTGTTATTCTAGTATGGTTTTAAAATAAGTATAACATAGTAATTATTTCGTATAAAACATTTACTAGCTTTATTATTCAGTATAGGCTAAATTAAGTTAAATCACAGTGAGTCAGCACAACAAAAGTTGTTTCTAACTCTTGTTGCATGTCCAAGGAAGGGTTACAATGCTGGTGTCTTCTCTGTAGAGTCACTCAAGCCAAGGGAGCCTCAATCATCTAGGATCAAAGGTCACTAACGACCAAGTCAGGGCAAGAGAAGAGGATAAAAGAATTATGAACGGGCTTTTCACTTTCTTTGCCCACAAATGACCCACAGTTAATATTCCAGAATTGGTCCATGGCCTTTCCTAACTGTAAGGCTGCTGGAAAATGCAATTTTTCTGGTGCCCTGGGAAGAAGAATATGAAATGTGATTTGATGCACATTTTCTCTGCTGCACTATCCAAAGTTTTAAGTAAATTATGTATTCCACCTACATGATTTCTATTTGGTATGGACATTCTGGAAGAAAAGAAACATTTTCCAAAATTCAAGGATTGTTTTACTTGCTTAGTGCCAATTAAATTCAAGTAAAATTTATTATCTGTTTTACTGAACCACATGAAGGTGTCACAACAGTATGTGTCAGCCCAGAAATGGGATTTGAGGGGAAAGGAAAGTTAATAGTTTGAGAAGCATCAAATTCTGGTTCCCTAAGCAGATGGTCCTTGTATTGGCCACTGTCCCAGAGAATCATCTCCTGGAATGTTCCAGGAGAGAAAATGAATCATTCTGTAGCTTGTTCTAAAGGTAAAAAAAGTTAAAAAAAAAAAAGGATCAAAAGGTGTTTCCTATGATTTCCCCTTCCCCTGTTACATTATTTATTCTCCTTTTAACTCATTACTGACTGCTAAGATGCAGAGTGCCCCTAGCAGCCCTCAAATTACTCATGACCCACTACCTAGGCCAATGCTCCCTACCAGTGATGCCACATGCAGAATTTCCATTCTCTGTCTTGTTCATATCAAAACCTAAGAACTTTCTGCACATTCTAATAGCTGCTTACTAGAAATATTAGTAAATTTGATTTGTTGGTTTTCATTGGTATTAGTGACTTAATGCAGAAGTATCTGCATTTAAAAAGTAGAATCTTAGGAAAGCATTGCTTCTTGTCCAAAGTTATATATCTCTCATGGTGGACGATCAGAGTCATGTCATGGTAGGTTCTCAGAAGAAGAACATTCAAGCACAGAGTCTATGGTTTTCAAAAGAGGAACATTCAAGCAGGAAGTCTTTCCATGATGCTTCCCAAAATGTCACTCATTTTTAAATGGCTTATTATTTTGTCTGACTATAATCAATACCATTCATTTATTCTAATGCTTATATTTGTAATTCATCAAATATTTCTTATTTACATACTATCAACCAGACACTGTATTAATAGCTAGGAATGTAATAATGTAAAGCCACTGCTTTAAAGATGCCAATTAGATGCACTCTGAGGACAGGCTCTCACTGCCCACCACCACTGCTGTCAGCATCACCTGAGCATACCACCCAGGAGCCTGAAAATTCCCCTGCCCTTCCAGCCACAGCCTGTGTCAATTCACGCCACCAGGAGGCCTGAGGATCGGCCGTCCTGGTCTGGCACTGCCCCAACTCCAGTACCCAAGCACACTGCCCAGGGACCTGGGGATTTCCCTGCCCAAACCACCACAGTTGGCATCTACACACTCCTCCCAAAGCCTCAAGGACAGGCCTACCCAACCTGCCACCACCACCACCATCAGTACCCACCCAAAAGAACCACCTGGAGGCCCACTAGCATCAGTGCGTGCCACCTGGGAACCTCAGGGTAATCCCATCAACACTACTGCCATTGCCCAAAACATGAACACTGCCCAGGGGCCCAAATACTTGTCCACCCACCCAGACCACTTCCGACACTATTGGCATCCAAGCTAGCCACCTGGAGACCCCAAAATTAGCTGGTCTGGACTTGCTAACCCTGGTGCCAAAGTATACCATATGGCAGCCCAAAGACAGTCATGTTCAGCCTACATCTGCCACCACTGGGGCCCAAGGGGTGGCTCACCTGGCATCCCCACCCCCAGCAGAGACTCACTACAACCTCCACTAACAAACACAGTCTAAGCCAGTGAAGAAATCACACACACCATTGACACCTTTTACAACTGAAGAATGCATATGGAGACTATACTACTACACATACCCAGAATCAACCAACATCTTCAGGAAAAAGTCTTCTCCTATGAAAGCCAATACAAAAAATTTGAGGAGTGACTGTTATACCAGATATGCAAATGTCAATGTAAGAATAGAAGAAACATGAAAAAATAATAAAATATGCCACCTCTGAAAAAACACAATAATTCTCCAGCAACATATTCAAATGAAAAATAAATTGATGAAATTCTAGAAAAAGAATTCAAAATAATGTTATTACATTAAAGAAACTCAGTGAGAGAAAAAAGAACACAGATTAACAATACAAAGAAACAAAAAAAAAAGTTCAGGTTATGAATTGGAAATTCACCAAAGAGATATGTGTCATATAAAAGAGAACCAAACAAAAATACTGGAACTGAAGAATGAGATTAAAAATACATTTGAGAGCTTCAACAATAGGTAGATCAAGCAATAGAAAAGATTTCAGAACTTGAAGACAGGTCTTTCAAAATAACCCAGTCAGATAAAAAAGAAAAAATATGAAAAAGAATAAATTAAGCCTATGTGACATATGAGACATCATAAACCAACCAAATAACTTGAATCTGGGTGTTCCAGAAGATGAAGAGAAGGTCGAAGTCATAGAAAATATATTTAACAAAATAATAGCTGAAAACTTCCCAAATCTAGCAAGAGATTTAGACATCCAGATACCAGAAGCTCAGAGATCTTTAAATAGATACAACATATAAGGGAACTCTCATCAGACTAACAGCAGATTTCTTAGAAGAAACCTTACAGGCCAGGGAAAGAATGGATTGATATATTTGAAGGTGAAAGAAGAAAAAACCCTGCCACACATGAATAATTTACCCAGAAAATTTATTCTTCGTAAATGAAGAACAAAAAAGTCTTTTCCAGACAAGCAAAATCTGAGAGAATTCATTTCCATTACACTGACCCTAAAGAAATGCTTAAAGGAGCCTTATACTTGGAAGCAAAAGGATGATATCTTCCATTATGAAACATGCTAGAATATAAAATTCACTAGTAAAGTAAACACACAAATGAGAAAGAGAGAGGACTCAAATGTTACCATTATAGAAAACCACCAAGTTGCAATGATAAACAAAAAGAGATTTTAAAAAGGAGCAAAGAATATATACAACAACCAGAAAACAATTAATAAAAAGAAAAACCCAACTATATGCTGCCTACAAGAAACTCACATCACCTGTAAAGATACAGACCGAAAATAAAGGGATGGAAAAGATATTCCATGCAAATGGAAACAAAAGTGAGCAGGAGTAGCTAAACTTATAACAGATAAAACATATTTTAAGTTACAAACAGTAAAAAGAGACAAAGAAGATCATTATATAATGATAAAGGAATCAATTCGGTGAGAGGATATAACAATTACACACACACACACACACACACACACACACACACCAAACACTGGAGAACCCAGATATATAAAGCAAATATTATTAGATTTAAAGGGAGAGATAGACTCTAATACAATAATAGTTGGAAATTCAATACCTCACTCTCAACATTAGACAGATCATCTAGACAGAAAATTAACAAAGAAACATTGGGTTTAAATTGCACTTTAGAACAAATGTACCTAATAGACATTTACAGAACATATTATTCAACAGCTACACAACACACATTTTTCTCATCAGCCCATAGAACATTCTCCAGGACAAACAACATGTTAGTGCACAAAACAAGTTTTGACAAATTAAGAAAAAAATTCAAAATCATATCAAGTATCTTCTCAGAGCACAACAGAATGAAATCAGAAGTCAGTAACAAGAGGAACTGTGGAAACTGTACAAATACATGGCAATTAAACACCACGCTCCTGAATGACCATTGGGTCAATGAAAAAACTAAGAAGAAAATTAAAAAATTTTTCAAAACAAATGAAAATATAAACAAACATACTAAAACCTATGGGATACAGTAAAAGCAGTGCTAAGAGGGAAGTTAAGAGCAATAACTGCCTACATCAAAAAAGTAGAAATTTTTCAAATAAACACTCTAGTGATGCACCCTAAGGAACTAAAAAAGCAAGAACGAGACAAACTCAAAATTAGGAGAAGAAAAAAGTTAATACAGTCAGAGCAGAACTAAATGAAATAGAGGCTGGAAGAAAACAAAACAAAATGAAAGATCAATGAAACAAAAATTTTGTTTTTGAAAACATAAGCAAAATTGATAACTTGATAGACTAACCAAGAAAAAGATATGCCCAAATAAACAAAATTAAAAATAAAAAAGGAAACATTACAATCAATACCAGAGAAATATAAAAGATCACTAGAAAACTATTATGAACAACCATGCTTTAATAAACTGGAAAACCTAGAGGAAATGGATAAATTCCTGGATACAAACAGCCTATGAAGAGTGAATCAGAAAGAAATAGAAAATCTGGACAGACCAGTTGAATCAGTAATAAAAATGTTAGAAATTCAAAATTGGAAAAGAGGAAGTAAAATTGTCTTTCTTTGCAGATGACATGATTTGTATTTAGAAAAACCTAAAGACACCGCCAAAAACCTTTTAGATCTGAAAAACAAATTCAGTAAAGTTGTAGGATACAAAATCAGTATACAAAAATCAGTAGCATTTCTATGCACCAGTAATGAACTAACTAGCTGAAACATAAATCAAGAAAGTAATTCCATTTCCAATAGCTAAAAAAAAAAAAAAAAACCTAAAACCCCCCAAAAAACAATAAAAAACAAGACTAGGAGTAAATTTAACTAAAGAGGTGAAAGACCACTATAAGGAAAACTACAAAACACTGATGAAAGAAATTGAAGAGGACACAATCAAATGGATAGACATCTTGCTCATGGATTGAAAGAATTGATATCACTAAAATGACCATGCTGCCCAAAGCAATCTGCAGATTCAATGTAATCCCTATTAAGCTACCAATGACATTTTTTCACAGAAATACAAAAAGCAATCTTAAAATTTATATAGATCCAAAAAAGAGCCTGAGCAGTCAAAGCAATCCTGAGCAAAAAGAACAAAGCTGGAGGCATCACACTTCCTGAGTTCAAAAATCTATTGCAAGGCTATGATAACCAAAACAGCTTGGCATTGGTACAAAAACAGACACATAGACCAATGGAACAGAATAGATAACCCAGAAAGAAATCCACAAATTTACAGACAACTGATTTCCAACAAAGGTGCCAAGAATATACGTTGGGAAAGAAGTATTCTCTTCAATAAATTGTGCTTCTCCAAATGCAGAATAAAAATGGACTCCTATCTACTGTATACAAAAATCAACTCAGAATGGATTAGAAACTTAAATGTAAGATCCAAAACTATAAAAATGCTAAACAAAAGCATAGAATAAATACTCTAGGACATAAGTGCAGGCAAAGATTTTATGGCTAAGACATCAAAAGCACGGGCAACAACAACAAAAATAGACAAATGAGACTATATTAAACTAAAAATTTGCACAGAAAAGGAAAGAATAACAGAGTAAAAAAAAAACTGTCAATGGGAGAAAATATTTGAAAACTATTTATTTAACAAGGGACGAATATCCAGAATATATAATGAACTCAAACAACTCAATAACAAAAACCAAATAATCCCGTTAAAACATAGGCAAAGGACTTGAATAAACACTTCTCAAAAGAATAAATACAAATGGCCAACAGGTATATGAAAAAATGCTCAACATCACTAATTATAAGAGAAATGCAAATTAAAACCCCCATGAGATATCATCTTACCCAATTAGAATGGCTATTATCAGAAAGAAAAAAAAATAACAGACGCTGGAAAGGATGTGGAGAAAAAGGAACTCTCATACACTGTGGGAATGTACATTAGTACAGCCATTATGGAAGACAGTATGGAGATTTAAAAAAAACTAAAAATAGAACTGTCATATGATTCAGCAATAGTATTACTGGGTATTTATCCAGAGGAAAGGGTATCAGTATACCAGAGGGATACTTGCACCCTCACGTTTATTGCAGTACTATTCACAATAGCAAAGATAGGTAATCAAAATAAGCATCCATCAGTGGATGAATGGATAAAGAAAATCTGGTATAAATACACAACAAAATACTATTTGGCCAAAATAAAATCCTGTCATTTGCAGCAACATGGATGGAACTAGAGGTTATTATGTTAAGTGAAATAAACCAGGCACGTAAAGACAAATGTCACATGTCCTTGGTAATATGTGGGAGCTAAAAAAGTTGATCTTATGGAGGTAGAGAGTGGAAAGATAGTTACCAGAAGCTAGGAAGAGGGTGTATGTGTAGGGGCAGTGAGGGAGAACAGAGGTTGGTTCATGGGTACAAACACATAGTTAAGATAGAAGGGATACATTTTAATACTTAATAGCAGAGTAGGGTGACTGTAATTAACAAAAATGTATTGTATATTTCAAAATAGCTAGGAGAGAGAACTTGGAATGTTCCCAACAAATGGAAATGATAAATGCTTGAGATGGTGGATATCCTAAGTACCCTAACTTGATCATTACACATTCTATGAATGTAAACAATATATCACGTGTACCCCGTAAGTATGTACAAAAATTATATATGAAAATATTTTTGGCTCTTATGCCGTTAATGTTACATGTAATCAAAAGTAATTAAATCTTTAAAATTAGTAGGATTACTCAGTCTGTGCAAGCACACATCAGTTGACAATCATTTACAATGATTGCATTGCAATCTATGCATTCTGTGAGACTCTTATTGACATGGTAGCAGAGCATATGTTAGAATTGTTTTTCCTGCAGTATTACTCCATCAACAATGTAAGGTTGTCAATGCAGCTGGGGCTGTTTTTGTAGAAGGAAACAATCTTAACAAGAGACTAGACCTATGACATTTGCCTTAATCTTATATAGTAATATGTAAGAGCAGTTACTACTTAATATTTCTTAAATATTCTTGGAAGAGTATGAGGAATTAGACAAATGTTGGTCTATAGATTGTGATAAAAGCCATCATTTTAAGAAATGTATAGAATATAAGCAAAGTGCTGATCCAGAGCTTGTGGTCTCAGAATGTATGACTGTGTCCGAGATAATACTACCTAAGTTTTCTGTCACATAAAAATACTAAGTATCTTTTTAGAGCTGAAACTGTCACTAAAAATTGCTAACTAATTAAAAGACAGTCCAGTAATAAACCAACAGAGAAGCGGAAAATAAAATCAAGTCATAAACACAAACTTTGTGAAGCTGGTACTAGGCAAGAGTTCATAAAGGACACAGGTATTAGGCCAATTAGGATGAACATTTTATTTTGTAGCAAAGAAGTAGGGGAGAATTTAGTGTGTAAAGCCTGTTGTTGATTGTGCTGGGAACAACAAATGGGCTTGCAAGTGACATTTCAGGACGAACTCAACTTAAAGTCAAACAAATAGAACATTTCTGTACATGTGTGTCTTTTGGATGCTTCTCCTTTCACCAAAATAGAGATCTAGACTTACACTGAGACCTTCTCAAGTCTTCATATATATACAAAGATAAATGAAAGACTGCACACTGAACAGACTGTGTATTCAGAGAGATTAGGAAAGGGTAGCCTTTCCAGCCCAGCCTAAGAGAGATGATGCTCACCACTCTGTGATAGTGCCTGGGCCATGGTCTTGAGTCTGCGGGCTCTGGCTCTCATCAGCAATGACGTTTATGATGAGGAAGATGGCTTTAGCCCAGCAGGTTACCAGGCCGATCTAGAGTGGTTAAACCTCTGCTTAGGGGGCAGATGTGACAAATTGCATTCAGTATTAGTGATGGATCATGAAAGTAGTGATTCTTCATTAGAGTGAGGAGTTATAAGAATTTCTGGGGGTCTGGGGAGTGTGTCCTAGATGATTCTGAAATTTCTCCCTTTTGTACTTGTGGAGACTCCATTTCCATTGAGAATCACTGCTGTGAAGATAGATGTAAAACTAAGAATTTAACCACTAAAAGGGAAGGAGGTCTACTTCCATATTTCTCAAACATTTTTAACTGGAGTAAAGAAATATATTTTACATCACAACCCACTATATCACTTAACACTCATCTTCTTTTTCTCACACATAAACACAAACAAACTCACTACTGAAATAAAACTTCCAACTGAAAAAAAAAAAAAAAAAAACCCATGA
>NW_012140191.1:3026090-3054012 GCF_000956105.1 Propithecus coquereli
TGAAACTAAATTAAACTTTTGAAACTAAATTAAAACAATTTTAAATTAAAATTGAAACTTATCCATTCTCTCCTAAAATCATGATATGGAGTATTTCCATCACCTCAAAAATTGTCATAGTTACCCCCACTCAGTGCTCCCAGCAAGCACTGATCCCTTGTCTGTTTCTATAGATATTTGCTTGTTCCACTATTTCATATAAATGGAATCATTTATATTGAATGTCCTGTGTACTGTTTTGTGTCTGGCTTCTTTTTCTCAGCGTAATGATCCTAAGTATCATCTCTGTGTTTTATGTTTCAGTAATTTATTCTATTTTGTTGCTGAGCAGAATATCAATGTAAGGCCATAACACAGTTTGCTTATAAACTTACAAATTGCTCATGGACACATGGATATTTTCAGTTTTAGACTAGGGAATGAATAAAACTACTCTGGATATTTTTTTTTTTTTTACCAGTCTTTATGTGGATATATGTTTTCATTTCTCTTAGGACTAAATACTTAGATATAAAACTTCTGCATAATGGAAAATGTACATTTAACTTTAAAAGAAATTGCCAAAATAACTTCCAAAGTGATTGTACCATTTTACATTTTCACTAGTTGCAGGTGCTCCATATTTTTGCCAACACTTCAAATAATATTCGACCTTTTAAATTTTAACCATTTTAGTCAGCAGGTAGTGTTACCTAATTGTGATTTTAATTTTAATTTGCATTTTTCGAATGACTAATGATGAACATCTCTTCATGTGTTTGTTAGTCATTTGGATATCTTCTCTGAAAATTGTCTTTAAATCTTTCACTATTTTTTGCAGGGTTGTTTTCCTTCTTAATACTGAGTTGTAGGACTTTTTGTATACACTTTGTTCCAAGTTTTTTTGGTCATATCACGTAATACAAATTATTTTTTCCAGTGCATGGCTTGTCTTTCCATTTTTTTAATGACATCTTTCAAAGATCAAAGGTTTATAATTCTCGTGAGTCAATTAATATATTTTTTTCTTTTATGGTTCAGCTTTTTGGTGTTCTATTTCAGAAATCTTTGCCTACTTCCAAATCAAGAAGTTTTACTTTTATGTTTTATTCTATAAATTTTACAGTTCTGGCATTTACATTTATGTCAATTTCAAATTAATTTTTGTGTATGGCATGAGGTAAGGAAAAAGTTTCATTTTTTGTTTGAATATCTAGTTGTTTCAGCAATGTTTCCTGTAAAAAAATACTTTCTCCATTGGTTAGCTTGACGCATTTATTGAAAACCAATCGACCATATATATACAAATTTAATTCTGGACTTTCTATTCTTCTCCATGGATTTATAAATCTATAGTATAATTCTACTGATAACACGTTGTCTTAAAAAATTTCTTTTTAGAGACAGGATCTCTCTCTGCCACCCAGACTGGAATGCAGTGGCACAAACATAGCTCACTACAGCCTTGAATTCCTGGGCTCAAGCAATCCTCCCACCTGTGCCTCGCAAGTAGCTGATATTGCAGGTGTGAGCCACCATCCCTGGGAAACACATTGTCTTTATTACTGTAGGTTTATAATACATCTTGAAATTAGTGTGACCCCCCCAACTTTGCCTTTCTTTTTCAAAAATGTGTCTATTTTAATTACTAGAAACAACTTAGCAATTTCCAGAAATAATGCTTTTGTAACTTTGAGTTCTATTAATCTATAAATTAATCTAGGGGAGAATTTACATCTTAACGATATTGAATCTTCTAGTTAATAAACATGGTATGTTTCTTCTTTTATTTAGATAATCTTCAATTTCTTTCAGCAATGTTTATACATATATAAATTTATACATATTCAATTTACCAAGCATTTTATATATGTAATAATGCCAACTTTTTCATTGCTGATTTATTCATTTGTTCATTCATTTTTGAGACAGGGTCTCACTCTGTTGCCCAGGATAGAGTGCAGTGGTTTCATCATAGCTCACTGCAACATCAAACTTTTGAGCTCAAGCGATCCTCCTGCCTCAGCCTCCCAGGTAGCTACAACTACAACTGTGTACCACCATGCCCAGCTAATATATTTATTTTTTGTATTCTCTCTTCTTTTCTTGATTAATCTATATAGGAAAATGTCATTTTTATTGACCTTGTTAAAGAACTAGCTTTTAGTTTTATTGATTTGCTATTATTTACCCTTTTAACATTTCACTGATATCCATTTATGTTTTTCTTGTTTCCTATTGTTCAGTCTGCAGCAGTAAAGGATCTCACATGAAATCCTACTTTTGTGCACACACACACACACACACCTATACTGTTAGATTTATTCTATTAGAATAGAAAGAGCTCTAGATCAGAACCAGGCTTTTAATTATTGAAAAACCATCTTGTGTCGGTTTCCCTGTAACCCCAA
Source organism: Propithecus coquereli (assembly GCF_000956105.1). Classification (NCBI taxonomy): domain Eukaryota; kingdom Metazoa; phylum Chordata; class Mammalia; order Primates; family Indriidae; genus Propithecus; species Propithecus coquereli. The sequence goes on from NW_012140191.1 coordinate 3,028,481, forward strand.
TTTCCTATGGGGTGACACAATGGATGCAAATGTCACCATTGCATACAGTGTGCACAGGAGAGAAACTCTAAAGTTTATACTTTTTGGAGCTCATGTAAGGCACCTGACACATCCAATCCTCCTCCTCTCCAAAGACTGAGAAACTGAGACTTTTACTCTGGAATGTAAACAAATCCTTCCTAGGGGTGAAGAATAAGGTCCCTAGGTTTTTAGTACTCTTTGGAATATAAGCAAATATCTCTGGGGGAAATGTCTCTAAATATCTCTGAAGGTCTCTCTTTTTAGGATTTCTATACAATAATCTTTAACCTGGGTACCAGCTACCCAGTTCAGAAAGTCCTGAGCAATATAAATTTGAAAATAGCCATAAATTATTGTTTTAAAATAATTTACAACATTTTTCTTCTACTTACTTTGATTTTGATTTATTTTTCTTTTCCTACCTTAAGGAATAAGCTTAATTATTTTTAGAACTTTTTTTTCAATATAAGCATATAAAGCCATAATTTTTACTTCAAGCACTACTTCAGCAGCAGATATGTTGTGTTTTCATTATTATTCAGTTCAAAATACTTTATAATATCTCTTAGCATTTGATACATGGGTCATTTAAAATTATGTTGCTTAATTTCCAAATATTCAGGGATTTTTCATGTATCCTATTCTTATTGCTTTCTGATTTAATTCAATTGTGGTCCAGAACATATGCTGCAGTATTTCAATAATTCTAAGTTCATTAAAATTCAGTTTATAGCTAATATATGGTCTATTACAGTAAAAGTTCAATGTGTACTTGAAAGTAATGTGTATTCTTCAGTAGTTACGTGGCATGTTCTATAAATGTCAATTAGATCAAATTGATTGAGAGCATAGTTTAGGTCTTACGTATACTTAGTGATTTTCTGTCTACTAGGTCTATCAATTATGGGGAAAGGAGTATTGAAATATTCAATGATAATTGGTTTTTGTCTATTTATTTTTGCAGTTCTTTTAGTTTTTTCTTCATATATTTTTAGCTCTCTTATTAAATGCATACACATTTATATTTTTAGGCTTTTCTTATGTATTGACTGTTTTTTCATTATGAAATGATAATGTCCCTCTTTATCCCTGATAATATTCCCTTTTATGAATATACACTTCATAAAAGGGAATCCATTTACATATTCTCTTTGAAAAAAATAACTCATGGATATTAGTATAGATATTCTTGCTTTGTTCTGATTAAAGTCAGCATCATATATCCTTTTCTGTGCTTTTACTTTTAACACATATTTCAAGTAGCTTTTTTCACATAGTATATCATTGAGTCTTGTTATTTTATCCATATCGGCAATCTATGCCTTTTAATTGAAGTGTTTAGATCATTCATATTTAATGTAATTATTGACATTCTTGAGCTCAAATCTATCCTCCTACTCTTTATTTTCTATTTTTACATTTTTCTTTTTGGTTCTTTTGCCTTTTTAATTAACTCTTCTAAATTGGCATAATGGTTTCTAGTATTTCATTTTATCTCCACTATTGGCTTATTAGATATACTCCTGTGCTTTATATTTTTAGTGGATTCTTTAAAGTTTTCAATATTGATCTTTGACATGTCATAATCTAGCTGAGAAATTGCCAGACTTTTCTGGGAAATCATAAATATTTTTTACTTCATGGGCTACATAGGGTCTCTGTCATATATTCCTCTTAAAAATAACACTTTAAAAATGTAAAAAAAAAAAAACACTTTTACCTTGTAGGCCTTACAAGAACAGGACACAGGGCAGATTTGACCCATGACCATAGTTTGCCAACCATTATTGTCAATATTTGTATTTGAAGCTTCAAATATAAGAAACTTCATATATAATGTAAGAACAATTTACAGCAATATATTGTTATTTTCCTCTTCTATCTTTGATGCTTTTGTCATATGTTGTCATATATTTTCCTTCTACATATAAGCTCCACAATTTATACCAGGTGCTCTTTTTCCAAGTATACAGCTGGTATCATTCTCTTTCAGCTTGAAGAATTTTTAAAAATGGTTAGTATTTTTAACATTTCTTCTTGTTCTAGTCTGCTAGATATCAAAGTCTTTCAGTTTATGCTTATCTGCAACAGTATTTAATCTTTAATTTTGACTCAGATATTCACTCAATGTAGAATTATTTGTTGAATTTTTTTCATGGCACTTTAAATATGTTATTTTACTGATTTTTTCTTTCCTGATGAGAAATCTATAGTCATTCTTATGTTTGTTTCCATTTATGCAGAATGCCATTCTTTTCCTTTAAATTTTTTCTTTTTATCATTAGATTTCAACAATTTCATTGTGATGTTCCTTGGTGTGGCTTTCTTTGAATCTATGTGTTAATAATTCTCATCAAATTTGAAATATTTTTGTTATTTTCTTTCCTGAATTTCTTTCTGCCTTTTCCTTATTCTCCTCCCTCTTTTTAGAAAAAGTATTGTGTGTATGTGTGTGTGTGTGTCTGTGTGTGTGTGTATGTATCTCAGACCACTTAATATTGTTCCACAGATGACTTAGTTTCCAAAATATCTTTTTATCATTTTTCCTTTCTGTTCTTTGGTTTGAATGTATTATTTGTTTGTATCTTCAAGTTCACTGCTGTTTTTTTTTCTTCTGAAGTGTTTAATATGCTATTAATCCTATCCAGTGACTTTTTCATTTCTAAAGTTTTTTTTTCCCCAGCTCTACATATTTTATTTGTCCTTTAAAAATATCTTCTATTTCTGTATTTATTAAGTTTATATTTTCCTTTAAATCATTGGACTTATTTGTGATAGCAGCTTTAAAGGTTTTTTTGTTAATTTCATCTCTGTTGTTTTTGGCTCTGCTTTTATTAATTGTTTTTTCTCTTTGTTATGGTTCAGGTTTTGCTACTTCTGTGTATAGTAATATTTGTATTACCTATAGTAATATTTTATTGGGTTCCAAATATTATGAATGATACATTGTTGATTATTTTGGATTTTTACTTTTCTTTAAAGATTGTTAAAGATTTTTTTGGCATGGAGTTAAATTACTTGCAGATCAACATGATTCTTTTGAAGTCTTTTTTGTTTTAAGCCTCTTAGAGTGGGTCTAAAATACCATTTACTCTAGAGTAAGTTTAACCACGCTTCTAATATGTGACCCTTCTGAGATCTCTATTGAATGCTTCAGATTCTCAATAAGAACTTTCTTCTTAATTGAGAAAAACTTGCATGTCAGCCAGCTCTGCTTGAACTTTGGGAATTGTTCAACTTATAGCTCCCTAAACAGCTTATCTTTACCAGGCCTAATCGAGTTTTGCCTGGTGCATATGAAGATTATTATTCAACACAGAATCTAGCCTAAGACTCTTGGGGGTCCTTAGGTAGATTTCTGGAAGTCTCTCTTTGAATAGCTCCCTTTTCTCCAGTACCCTGTCCTGCAAATTTCAGCTGCCTGCTCCTCATTGAATACCTATGTCTGCACTCTCAACACTGTGAGTCTAAGTTCTACTTACCCCTGGCAGAATGCCAAGGAGATTATAGGCCTCGCCTCATTTGTTTCTCTACTAGGGACCACATTCCTGTGCTTCCTGCAACCTAGTGGTTGAAAACAGTTGCTTCATGTATTTAGTCTAGCTTTCTAATCACTTAGTTGTTTGTGGTGGAAAACAAGTCCCTTGTCATTTACTGCTTCATGGATGGAGGTATAGCTTCTGACCCTGGGTATTGAAAAATCCTAAAGTAATGTACCTAATGAATGGAAGTGAAAAAATTCAAAAGAAATTCAGCAAGAAATAGAAAATTTGAAGAAATTGAATCAGCAAGCTCAATCTTCCCTTTATGATAAAGCCGTGTTCAAATGGTTATGCAGGTAAGGTGGGAGGATCACTGAGGAGTGAATTCTGTGAGTCTCTCTCATTAACCATTTTAAAAGGAGTGTTTACAAGTACAGTAGTGGTGTCAAGAAGAGTAACTATTTCTGTTTAGGAAGAGATTAGAAAGAGCTTTACAGAGGAGGAGAGAAATACTTGGGCAGAGTCTCTTACAGGACAGAAAATATGAAGAGTTAAGGGTGATGGTTTTCCAAGCAGAAGTACTGGGTAGAAGATATAGAGATATAAAATAAAGTGACTTGATATGTGAGTTTGTAGAGTATGGAGGCTGGAGGTATAAGCAGGAAAAACCTTGACCGAATGCTATAATAATGACTTTAGTCTTTATCCAGTAGTTGAAAGGACTTTAGGGGAAGAAGTTATGTTTAGATAGGCAGAACACAAAACTTTGTGTTGGCAGTGTGGAAAATTCAGCACTGAGAATCATGGCTTGAGATGGTAATTCTTTTGCAGTGTTTTTCAAATTGCAAGTAGCAACTCATTAGTGAAGTTGTAAAATCAATTTATCTCTAAGGTTGGAATAGAATTGAGTGTGTCAGCATGCATCACACATTAAGAGAGAGAACTGTGTTTTGAAAATTTTATTTTACCCATATATGTTCACTTTTAGTGATGTATATCTGTAGTGAGTTGTAATTTAAATACATTTCTTTGTGGCCATAGGAAAAAGTTTGAAAGTCACTGCTCTAGTGGACTATAAAAATTATCTAGGTAAAAGATTATGAGGATTTAGCCAAGGCATTAACAAATGGAAAAAATAAGAATGATAATGGAAATGTAGAACCTACAGGATTTAGAGTTTAATGAGTTGAGTGGCTTGAGGGTAACAGAAGACTACAGGAGGGCATTTTTGTGTCTAATGTATATAACTAAATGTTTCATAATAATTTTATCCAAAATAAATGCTAAAGAAGGAGCTACACGTTTTCGGAGAAGAAATTATACTTCAGATAAAGAAACACCAAAAAGACACAAAGGGCAGTCAGGAAAGGATCCAAAGTATGTCTAAATTTTTACTCAACACCAAAAGTCAATCTGACCTATCCTCATCCGTTCAGCCCTTGGAGATGACAAACTACGGGAAGAAAAGTATAATATAACAGCAGAGTAACATAAGAGGAGATATACCAAGCTGAACAACAACTTGAATGAAATCGGACATTTTATTCTCAACACATTATTTCATTTTTTTGTCTTAAAGAAAAAAGTATTTGATGATGAAGTAAAGCCCATAGGATGATTTTGACAAAATATAGAAATATAGGAAGATAGATAGAAGAGCTGTACATTATATGTAATACATGAGACCTTAAGCCTTTGATGACATTTATCTTCACTTGTGAGGAGAGATTTAATAAAGTAATTTATTAGGTCCCTTCTCACTCATAAAAAGAAATGTCGTAAAAGACCTATTCCTTTATATATTCTCCATATATTGAGTATTAATCCTTATATGCCTAACTCAGTATGGTATGCTAAATTTTCAGTGGTTCTGCTTTAGAGCAAAACAAATGTAGATGCTAAGAAAAAATCTTAAATTTTAGGGACAAAAAAAATTCAGAACTGGTAGATGCTTTTGAGTCTCTCGATCTTAAGTGCATATTTATTTTGAGAAAAGAACTAACCTTGGGAAATAAGCCAAACATCATTTCAGGTGGTTAAATTAAAATGCTAAGTAAGATGTCTGTTCTGATGACAGAGATAACACTTTATGTGAACCAAGTCTACTTCTCAACCACACCTCTCCCCAAGAAAAACAAAAGTGTCGATGATGTGATGCAAACTTCTCTACTGTTGGAAAGGCAGCTCAACTCATAGAGTCTATTGTGTGCAAGACAGCAGAGTTATTGAAATCAAATTCAACTGTTTAAAAGATAGGTATTTAAAAGCTATATAAAGTTGAGAACAAAGTTTACAAAAATAGCTAAGATGATAAAGAATTTTTATGTAAGTAAATTTCAGCTCATTTTATTGTTTTTAAAATCAACAGTAATGACGCCAAATGAAATTTAAACATTAAAGTTTTGTGCTATTTTAGTTACATATTTTACTTGTTCCTAAAACATTAATGGTTTTTCACCTTTGCCTTTCAGGCTTTTCTGCACTTGGCAAGGGAACTGTCTTGTCCAATAAATTTTCAGGTACATCTTTAGTTGCTTGAGACATGAGCAAAATGATGTAATGTGAAGCAAATATGAAATGACTTCAGAAATTGACACAAATTCCTACAATTGACACAAAGTGACAGGTCTTTTCAAAGGGAAATGCAGCTGACATTGGATTGGGTTATTCCTCGAAGCAGTGCTTCAGCTCCGGAAGCATAGGTAGATGGAAAGTATTTTAGGGAAACGGACAAAAGAACATGATGTACTTCGATAAATGGCCCTAGTAATAGATTGATATAAAACACAAAATCCTTCATCAGTTAATAATTCTAACTCAGAAACTTCATTTTTTATTTTGAAAATTCTAAAACGCATTTCATATGTGGAAATATAGGAAATACAGATTCCAAAAGCCTGATTCAACTCTAGCTTGCCCAGCAGAAAGCCTTGTAAGACTATGACTATGACACATGGAATTAGGTACTGTTGCCTCCACAACGCAGAACATTCATTTCAGGTAGAGGTGACGCTGTAGTTAGCACAGGCAATACGCTTAGCTTCCTTTTCTCAAATGTGCACTGCTCATCTACACACAGTGCTCTTTATCCATGGTTTCTCCTTCCACTGTTTCAGTTACTAGCAGTCAACCACGGTCAGAAAATAGGTTGGTACAGTACAATAAGGTGTTTTGAGAGAGAGAGAGAAAGACACCACATTTACATAAACTTTATTATAGCATATTTTTTATAATTGTTTTATTATTAGTTTTTGTTAATCTCTTACTGTTCCTAATTTATTAATTAAACATTATCATAGGTATGTATGTATGTATGTAGAGGAAAAAACAGTATATAGATAGAGTTCTGTACTACCATATCTGCAGTTTCAGGCATCCACTGGGGGTCTTGGGACATATCCCCCACTATTAAGGTTGGAATGTTTCAACAGCATTACAGCTAGGGATTTTCATTAATTACCTGCAAAACCTCGTAAGAAATTTTCAACAAAAAATTTAGGCAGCATGCAGATTTTTACCAGCCATTAACATTTGTTCCTATATCAGAGATATCAGATATTTGCTGACCAAAGGACCAAAGGCAATATGTTGTGGCTATTTCCAAAAATGACTAGGGGCATTTCCTTTCCTATCATCCCCTATTTTGACCCCTCTTCTATATTTATACAGGTATAAGATGTCCTAGTAGTGAATCTTCCTAGATATAGATATGAATAGGTAATACAGTGTATCCTGATGAAGGCAACATTCTCCAACAGCAAAAAGATTAAGACTCGCTGAAGGCTCAGATGATTGTTAGCATTTATTAGCAATAATGTATATTTAAATTAAATTATATGCTTTTTTAGACATAATGCTGTTGCACGCTTAATAAACTCCAATATAGTTTAGACATAACTTTTATATGCACTGAGAAACCAAACAAATTTATGTGATACTTTATTTTTGTGGTCTAAAACCAAAACCACAACATCTCTGATGTATGCCTGTATTTTTTTATTGCATTACCTAGAACTCCCAGAGCAATATAGAGCATTGAATTGATAATGGAAAATCTTATCTCTTCCCCTGACTCATAGTAATTCTTTTTAGTCTTAACAATAGGCATGATCTTTGTAGATAGTCTTCGGTGCTCTAAAAAGAAATATTTTCACTTGGGTCATAGAATATTTACTTATTTTAAAATCAGACTTCTTTGTCAAATTTAATAAATTTTTATAGCATTTAAGATGATGATATGATAAATTATATTAGTAGACCCATTTTATTGGTCTATCTTTTCATTAATAGAATAAAAATATGCCTTGTCATGGCTTATTACTTTTTAATGTACTTCTAAATTCAATTTACTGGTATTTTACTTTCTATGCTTACCTCTTTGTCATTAAAAAAGTTTGGTTTGTTGCATTCAGTTGTGTGGGTGGACAAGGCTATCTTAATCAGATTTTGCTACCAGGATTGAGCTAGTTTCATGACGTGATTTTACACCTCTTCCTCCCTTCCCACCTCCCAGAAAAGACAGAATTTTGTAATATAAAATATTTAATTCTGAAAGCGGCTTCTCCACATTTATCTTACACATGAGGAAACCAAGAGCTACACAAATTAAGTCATGTGACTATGTGTTGAGCTGGCACAACTGGGGGGAATGTAATTGAAGTTCATTTTATTTTTCTTTCTCACTCTTCTTTCAAAATATGTACCATACAGTAATTTTTCTTCTACTGCTGGATTAAAATTCTGGATTCCATGATTTTCGTAGCCATTCTTAGGTAGCCATAAGTTCTATGCTCCCTTTAACTCACAAAACAGTCTTAATTTGGTATTAGAACACTCAGTTCGAAACTTGACCGAGAATTGAATGTTTTCTATTCTCTCAATTGGGGATGATTTCAGATATGCTATTGACACCTGGAAAGTGGGGACAGTGGGTATCTTCTTTCAGTTTCTGCTTCTCCTCCCTCTGCTTGCAAAGTGGTTTCTGTCTCTTCCACAGACACTGTGCATAGAGGGAGAAAATGAAAGAAGGCACAGAAAGTACATCAACATTATGTAAGGCTGATCACATTCTCTGAGTCTCGGTACTATTTAAAAATGCCTTTCTTGCCTGGGCATTTCTGTGGGTTCCTGTGGTAGCCTTCCAACTGTAGCCACAGCAGCCGTTTCCCCAAAGCCTGGTCTTTCCACGAGCCTCTCCACAGTAAGTTCCAGGAGGCACTCCAGGCAGAATTTGAAGTAGTTCCAGTCAGCTCTTAATCCTTTTTGGTTCAATGAGTGAGAAACGCTCATATGTTCTGTGCTTGTCATGGACAGGAGAGCATTTTTACCCCAAACAGCTTTCATTTTCTCTCTGACTCATCACCTCAGGGCTTTAGCATAGCTGCTCACCTTGTCATTTCTCAAGAGGTGTCAGACATCAGCCTGCTGTGTCCCAGGCTGGTGAAGACCCCAGTAAGGTCTCTGAATAGTCCTAGAGAAGCCCTTCTTTTTTTTTTTTCTAGGTAAAAAGTGGGATGCAAACACCCTAGACCATTCACAATGGATTCACAGTTTGACAGCATCTCTCGCCAAAAAAACCCCACAAAACAACAACAACAAAAAACTCTCTTGAAGTCCATTCTCAACCTTTTCGTATTTTCAGAGCAAGTGGGGGATTTCAAGAGACCTGAAATAGTTCTTTATAATTTTTCATAGAGTCAGGCCCTGCCACTGGAATTTGATATTTACCATATCCTGGCACCTCAGTTGAGATTTCAGATATAATGTCCTGTCTCAGAGCTTGCCCAGGGCCTTCTAGAATGGTAAAGAAGAGCTGCATCTGGGTCCTTTGGTTCCCAGTCAGGACTCTCACTGCTTCCTGCTGCCACCTCTTCATTTAAATCATTCAGGGCTATGGTTACATGAGTTTAATTTCTCATATCTTCTATTTCTTAGCAGGGATCAGAAGTGATCAGCACTTCCATATTTACCCTCAAATTCAAGATGGAGGGTCTATTTAAGCTAGAAATGGATAAGTCTTAACAGTAAAATCACCTGGAAATCCAATTAGTTATTAGAGTAACTTTTCTCCAGATATTAACTGTGATTTGATCTTTAAATATAACACATATATCTTTTAGGAATAAGAGGCCGAGAATAAAACAGAGTAAAAATTCTTTGCTTTTGAATTGATGATAGCTATAGTATATATTAATTAAATACTAGAGTTAAAAACTAACTTTGTATAATGAACTTTTTTAATGAGCTACAAAAATTTCTATGTAAAATAATAAAGACTGAAAATGGCAAGGACAACAGCAATATCAAGGACAAAATAGCAAGCAAATAGTGAATAATTGAGAACAAAGTAGTATTTATATGAGCCATGTTATATATTTGTTAATAGTTACTTTCTATGAAGAACATGAAAGTCTCTGTTGAAATATAAAACATATACCTTGAAGTGTTTGTGAAAAATACTATAAGTGAAACAGTATACTAAATTGATCAACATTATTATTAATTATTACTTAACTTCTACTGATATACTCTGACATAAACATTCTCTTTGACTTTTATTTATTATAGTTTGATATTTGGAATATTTATACTATGAATTTGATATTTAATTATATTTGATTTATAGAAAACTATTCTCTCAATTAATTTATTCTTACAAATAAACTATAGGTATATTAAAAATGCTAAAATATGTATATCTAAATTTTAAAAATATATAATTTAGTAGACATTTATGCATATTACCAAAGTGCCATTCACTTTAGCATATGTTTCACAGCACATTTAAAAATGTAATTTGATATGAAAATATATGCTCAGTGTAGTCAGTTTTACGGAAGCCATCTCTTGATAGATTGATAAAGTTGTATCAAAGGCTTTTGCTCTGTGATCATTGCTTGATCGTTCAAATATATATTTATCGAGTAGCTATTACATGCATAACAAGGTCAAGTGGCATGCAGATAAATAAGGTACACCATCTTTGTTTTTAGGCTTTTAATTTTGTTACTTAAAGAAAAACTTCCAGTGGAAAATAGTGAGCGATAATTCCAGACAGTGAATAATTAACAAAGAGCCTAGCAGAAGTAAATGTAATGAGACTTTATAAACTAGAGAGGACAGTAGAGAGACAAGATGAATATGGAGGAACTGGAACTGGAACTTTATGGAGGAACTGGAAGATGAGTTAATCTTTCCTCATTGCAAAGGATCAGAGATGGTTTGGGGAGAGAATTCTAAACACACACACACACACACACACACACACTGAAAACTAAATTATGAAGGTACAAATGCCCATGTTATATTTAGGGGATACTGAATATGGCAAGAACAAAGAAAACAAATACCAGAATACAAATTGGAAGAATGTTTTATATCTAGATGGTGTCAGTCCTTCTATGCCAGGATAAGAGATATCACCTTTATTATAAAGATAGGATTATTGAGTGGTAATCATTAGGTGAAATTAACTCTGAAGAACTTTGGAAGGGAGCAAACTATTGGAAACTCAGAAAATTATTGCAGTAGTCTGTATTGAGGGCGTTCAAAAAACCTCAAGTAGGATATGGCGTGAGAATGAAGGAGAGTGGGTGGATTCCAGATACACTGAGAAAGAAGCATGGATAGAATAAAGTGCATGAATCGATTAGGGCAACAAGGAAGAGAGAACAATCAAAGAACATGCAATGATCTGCTGGGAGACGTTGTGATAGCAGAGCGTATTCATTTGTAATCCTAATTAGAAGGTGGCTTTCTCTTGAGAGGGAGACTCTAAAATATTACTTTCATTTACATATATTTAAAAATGAGCATATTGTTATATTAACATTTATAATTCAATTGTGAAAGTATACCATTAATTTGGAATTTTACATGCCAGTTATTTGTCAATGGAATCAAATTTTTAAAATTATCTTGAGGAAAGTTTTCTTATTAATATAATCCTTTTAGGTAAAATGGAAACAAATTATTTTAGAAAGTTATTTATCACACAAACCATGTACCACCAGTAGTAAAGTTAGATAATAGAAAGGCACCAGTAGTAAAGTTAGATAATAGAAAGGTAAAGAAGTTTATTAGGACTATGAATTTCCTTATAATGTTACTTCTTATTTTAACTGATAATCATAGCTATTTCCTGCAGTAGAGAAAAAAAAATTCATTTACATTCACTGAAAATATAAATACCCAAAAAAAGTATGAGAAAGAAAGGACAGCATCCCTAATAGACATCAACCCTCTTCTTAGGATACTTCCCCAAAGACCATGACTATTTCTTCTCATTGCTTTTAGTCCTGTCATCCTCTTGATAAACGACTCAATGTGTTTCGAGTCAGCATCTTAGAATCTAAAGCTTTGGTAATGTCCAAATAAAGGACTCAATATTAGAAACAATTGTAGTATAATGTTTTGGGATGTGTTTGCTACAGTTTACCAACATGCTACTTTTGGGTAAGATGTTTCAGAGTAGTCTCTAACACCCCAGAAACCCATAACATACTGTGAAAGATTCTGGCTGCATAAATACAGTGTCTGTGGAATGCCATTGACATCTGGATCCATCCTGAGTTCAGGAGTGGTCCATATGCTTTTGTTACCCCTATAACAATTTACACAGGGTAGCAATATTTTTGTGGGATAAAGGAATTTAATTGTCTTTCATAAAGTCATGAGTGCTTGCTTTTAAAAGATCATAATGCCAGTGTCAGTAAAGCCAGCTTGTCTACTAAAAAACAAACAAACAAACAAACACAAACCTTGAAGGGCTACGGCTAGTTACTGTTCAATATCTTAGGTTGCAATTGTCATTGAGCAAAATCCCTGGGAGATGCTAGTAAAATAAGACTAGATACATTGTCCTTGCTTTATAGATACTCTTGGAATTGCAGGTGTAGATAGAAGTGTGTGTGTGGGAGAGGGATTAACAATGTTAAAATGAGGAAGGGATATGAGAAATATTATGCAGAAAGAAAGGAAAGGAAAAGAAAGAAAGAGAGGAAGGAAGGAAGGAAGGAAGGGAGAGAGGGAAGAAGGAAGGAAGGAAGGGAGGGAAGAAGGAAGGAAGGAATGAAGGAAGGAAGGAATGAAGGAAGGAAGGAAGGAAGGAAGGAAAGAAGGAAGGAGGGAGGGAGGGGCCCAGGTGAGAAGAGCAGGGTACTTTAGATAGCATTACAAAAACATGTCCCAACATTGATGAAAAAGTAAGAAAGCTAAACTGAGAAGATGATGTAACAGTAAAAATAAATAATTGTATAATTTTGCTTAGAGGCAATGCGAGTTAATGAGAAAAAAAATGGCCTCTCACGTTTGGGGAGGACAGTGTATTTCAACCTCAGAAAGAGCTCCCTGTTCTTTTTAAAATTCCTCCCCCAACCCCTCACTCGGCCCTTTATTTTAGTTTTTTCTGAGTGTTATATAAGTGGATCAAAGTATACGTGCTAGCATTCCTCAGGTTGTAGTCAATTCATTGAATAAAATTTAAAGTTATCTAAAGGAAAAATGTCTATGACAGGGGTTTTATTTATAAATGTCGAGCAATATAATTGCATACATCACAAATTAAATCCAACCTAACTACTAAAGTGTGTATAGATTTTTCAGGTCACAGGCAAATATTTTTTAAACTAAAGTGTTATATTCACCAAAGAAAGTAAGAGATGCTCTTCTGTATTATTAAATTATAAAATGACAATAAGAACTAACCAATGAAAAATTAGTGTTAGTTTATCATAAAAAGCATTTATATATCATTGTCCGTGTTAATATCCTAATTCTTCGATAGATGAAATCAAATTTCTAGGGCCTTCAAATTCAATACTTTTCTTCAGAATAAAAACTATGATAACAATTTTGTAGCACCTACTTATGCCCAAGGTCTCAGTCTTATTTGAATCATAAGTTATTTGGCAATATATCCTTTCATAAAGAATATTTTGATCAGAAGTGGTGTATTTTTCTGTAGTCCGAATAACCAATAAGCTTGATTTGAAAGTACTCTTCAAAAACCTTGATATAACTAGCAGAGTAGGCAAATAGAATTTTTTAAATTGGCTATTGCGGTCCCCTCCTGCTTGTTTGGACATTCTCTTCTAACACTTTTGAAAGGTCCCTTAAACTCAGAATTTTTAAAATTATCATTTGGACTAAATAAAATATTTATCTAAATGTAACAGGACTACTTAGGGCATTATCTTAGGTATCTATAAAACTCATCTATTCTGTATAGCATTATGAGGACAATTTTCACTTACCTAGCAATGATTCTTCTCTAGAGATTGATAAAATCGTTTAGCCATTAGAGCCTATAGTATAAGTTCAGTTTTTTATTTACATTTTTTGTTTGCTTTTATTCCACACTTGTCCACAAATTACATACCTTCTTTTCTAATAGAATTGTTCACATTCCTGTGAGTTTTCTTAGGTGAGGTTTGTAAAGTAGGGGATGAAAGGCATCCTGCCTTAACTGCTGCTCTGCTGCTCCCAGCTTTCATCTTGCTCTGTGTCGCTGCATTTGCACATTTATGCACTGCATCAAACTGCTGGGTGGCTTTTATTTTTCTGTCTAGGCAGAAGGATGCTGACTTTTCTTTTACCTGTTGCACTTTGTTCCTGATGTATGATGTTAACCTTACAAGGTCTCTGTTTCTTTGTGTTTACCGTCACTCCCTTCATGATTTTCTCTTTGCGTGCACCTCGCAGTGTTACAGTTCCCCGTCTGTCTTCCAATTCTAAAGAAAGGTCTTATGTTTCCAAGGCCCTCTAAAACATTGTTACATATAGTGTGGTCCACAGACCAGCAGCATTGGCGTCACCAGGGAGCTTGTTAGAAAAGCAGAATTGCAGCCACACCACAGACTTGCTGAACAAGAACCTGTATTTTAAGCAGATCTCTGAATGAATCGCACATAAACAAATGAGAAGCGGGGCTCTAAAGGATCTTTCCCAGCTCCATGCCCTCTGAGATCTCATCTATATGTTCTCTCTGGCCATTTAGTTGCATACAATACCATCCTTGGATTACTCTAACATCATAGCCAGGATTACAGCAACCTGGTAACAGCTGTTTGTATCTACATGGATGCTCTTGCATCATGGATTCCAGTGATCTTTCTGATCCCTCCTTTCAAACTTTGGGTTTGGCTATTCATCCTGATAACTTGGTTGTGAGTGGGAAGAAGGGGACTGTGGTTAGGAAACAATAGACTAGATGCTTAAATCTGCCATTTTCCATGTCCACTTTTGAAAATCATTGCCTTCTACCCACCTTTGATACAAAGAACAAATTAGACATATATATTAATGCAATTCTTGTCAAACTACTGCTTCCCCAGCAACAAAGCCTAATAAATTTATCTCCTTCTTTCTCCTACCACAGATTATTCATGTGTTAAACCAACAATTTTGATTGGGTGAAATAAGTTTCCTTTGTAGAACTGGACATATTATTGCCAGAATAACATTAGAAAAAGAGTAATCTCTTCTGTGCTGCTATAGGAAATGAAAGATGTTTCCACAAGTTGTTTCTAGTCCAAATCACAGGATTTTATTGTTAATATGACTAGAAAGTGACTTGCTAAAGAGTTAACATAATTCTGCACTGTGAATACTCTTGTGCTTTGTAGTTTTCCACTGTGTTTTGAAGTCCTCGAACTAGCCAAATTACATGAAGTTATTTTCACAGGAGAAAGATATATACTGTACATTTTAGTACAGAATCATCATGACATAGGAATGGACTATTGTCCTTCAACTGTTTCTATTTGTCTCTTGGACATGGTGGAGATCTTTCACACATAGTAAACGTATAGCAGAAAATAGAATAAGAGGCAGACGATGTCTTTATGTTCTTTTGTGGAAGGATACTTCAAATGAAAGTTAAAAAATCAATTTTCTTAAATGAACAGTTAATATATATAGTTTGTGATGCATCAAAACTACATATACAATGAGATATTCTCAAAAAATTGTGAGATAGGTTCTGACATAGAGGTGAATTAATAGAGTTAAAAGTCCATAATAGAAATTGATAACATATAAGAGGATTTCTCCACATCCTGGTCAATTAAGAATTCAGGAAGCCTGGGATTATTGACTCTGATTGCAGTGAATCATAGGCCAATATAAAGATGTAATTGTGTAGGTGTTAACTTTCATTTCCAAAGGTAGTTGTACTGTTTCTCTAGACTGACACAAAAACCTCATGTAAACTCAATATTATGGGTAAATAGCATTTACTTAATACCCATATTTACATAAAATGAACATGTTGCTTTTGCAAAAAATTTTAATGTTATTTTAAAGTATGGGTTATTATAAAATACAATTAAACCGATATTAAATATAACATGAATTGTATTTTAAATTAAACTGTATTTCATATTAATGTTAGTTTAGGATTTCTGATTTTGAAATTATGTTGTTACCTGTTTGCAAAGACACAATCTAAAACTTATCATTTTAAAATTAAATTCTTCTCTGCAGATGTACAAAGAATATAAATTCAAGGATATTTAATATTAAAAATTCATTTTAAATTATATATTTTTCATATGTGACTAATTTTTTTATGGTTTTGATATTAGTTACCATGATTTCTATGCTGAAGAAAGCCCACATACAATGCTGTGATAATGGTTTCATTTCTGGAGCATTATGAAGTGGGAATATTGTTGGTTGTTGTAGTTATTGAGGGTATCTAATGGCATTTATTGGACAGAAGACAGGATATTAGAAACCCTATACTGCACAGGACAGTTCTTACAATGAAGAACTGTCCTGAATATTACATGACTTTTAGATATCCTTTTAGGTAGACATGCAGAGAGTTGAAAATCTCGTTGATAATAATCTAAGCCTAGAACCTATCTCAATTTACATATTAAAAAGTACATTGGCATAGTCTTAATATATGTAAAATTTTCTAAGAATGTAAAAAAACATATACAAGAGTAATCGAAATAATAAAAATTTCAATGTATGTAGTTTGCTAAAATTTAGCTCACCATTTTGGAAAATCTCGTCCATCATCAGCAACATCCCTCAGGATACTTGAGTCACTGATTAAATATTCTGCAATTCGTAGCTTTGTGTTCATGACAACTTTTCCTAAAGGGGCAAGGATAGAAATTCTATGCTACATTATCTAGTGGTTATTTCCCACTGTTTAACATATTGAAACACACAAATACACACACACATACTCCACAAATTATTTTCCTTTCATTTATCCTTTATATTGTAATTAGGGTATTTAGCTGATATTTAAAAACTATCTGTATATGCAAGTTCTATTATCTGTGAATTATTTCAGAAGAATAATGGGGGCATTACAATATATTTATTATAATATCGGGTACGTTGGGTCTGATAGTGTTGAGAACCATTGTCCTAGGAGCATTCTTTCTCAGGCAGATTTATGTCTCGCAGCAGGTCACTTGTAATATAGCCAATTGTTCAGCAAATGTTTACTTTGTTAGAAGGGCAAATGTACATAACACAGAAAAGTGTAGGGTAGTGTGCCTTGGGTTTTTGTTCTTATGCACACTTACTTGCTGGGTGATTTTGGGTGAGTTAGAAAATTTCCCTGGGCCTGAATTTTTCTTCCATTAAATGAATGTGTGGGACTTAGTGAACTCTAAAATCCTAAGACACCATGTCATTATAGGCAGAAATTTATTTCCATAGGATAGAGTCTATATTCAGAAACCTTCATATTATATTTGCAGTGTTCATAGCTTTTGATAACTCCTTTCTCATCTTTTAAACACTGAATTTAAACCTATTCAGTAATGTGAAATTGACTTTTCTATAAATATGTTTTCCACTAAGTAGTAAGCCTGCTTAAGTTTTATTTTGAGGAATACATTAGCAGCAAGATAAATGTTTATAATAATTGCAAACTCTTCATGGAAAAAACTAATGGCATGGGTCTTCATTTTTAACATACACATAAACACACACATTACATACAGATGATAGTGGGTGTGAATGTGTATATATACACATATATACAATCATACACACATATGCACGTATACATGAACATAAATGTGTATACATACATAAATATATAGAAAGAGAGAGAGAGAGAGAGAGAGAGAGAGAGAGAGAGATTTACTACTGATATCTTGAAAGGTACACACACTTGTGTATTTTAATGGCTGATTTCCTTAAAGCCCAGAGAAGATTTTCTGAGTGAAATATACATGGTAATACATGAGAAAATTACTCGTCCCCAGGTCATATAAAGAGTTGGTTAAAAAAGAGCACATTCATCTTTATCTTTGGGGTAGACTAGCATTCTCTCCTTCAATTCCCATTTCCTTCTTCCCTCAGCCACATGCACCTTGCCACGTTTTTTTCTTTAAATTACGGAGAGGAGGCCACGAGATGAGGAACGCTTCCCTGCAGGTAGTGATATGAAACTGACAAGTAGTTTATAAACCGGCCCTACCCTATGCTTGGAGAAGCTTTATAACTGATTGTTTTAATACCAAAGTGACACCAAAGGGGGTCAAGTAAATAAATATGCAAGCCTCACCAGTTCAAAATAATAAAATTCCAATGTGTGCAAGCCTGCTTGTTGAACATATGTTTGAGGCACAGCTAAGCCATCTGGCTCAGTGTCAAGCATTTACACCAACTGCAGTCTTACAGTACCTGACAGCAGAAAAGCTTTATTCCCCTGGTGTTTGGGCACAAATGGAGAAATATTATTGAAATGATTATCTGCATCAAGACTCAGATTTGCTTTGACATTTAGCTGGCTCTGTTTAATCCAAAGGGTTGTCTGAATGAATAAAGAGAAGGGTTCCTCCAGAAGATGCTGCGAGCAGCCAGGGAAAGCCAAATGATTAATGAGACTGAAAGGCAGGGTGGACCTGCCCACCTCCACCCAGACCTCAGTGCCAAGAACTGAATATGAAATTAGTCTAAAGCTTTCCGTGGCTTGTCAGGAAGATTCTTCTACCCTCACATGGGCTCTCATTTTGGACCTCTGGAAACAAAAGGAGCAGATACCTTACTCAATATGGAAGATATGGAGAGGCTGGGAGAGAGCTTCATGTTATAATCAGAACATTTCACATTCAAACACTTTTGCTTTTAACAGCTCTACCAGAGGCATTTAGATATGATGTTAGGAATGGAGTCTCTTTTAGGAATCCGAAAGCAACGGCTTGTCGCCTGGTTTCTGTGTTGGCAGCTGGCTTCTATATGCTATGGTCCTTATAGCAAGATAATTTCATTTGGCTTAGAATGCTGTGTTCCACTGGTTGTTCTGTGCTGCCATTCATTGCTATATTAAGCTGAGATTTTAGAAAAATGAGGTGTAGTGTTAGTTTCAGCATTCACCTATGCTAGTGAAATTCAGAAGTTTTGTCAAAAAGAGACACCTTCATCAGAGTCAAGGGAAGTTAGCAAGAAAATAGAATAATAATTAAAAAATAATAACAGAGTAGTAATGATAATAATATAATAAATCTTTATCAGTGAGTTCTAGGTTCATGTCTGCTTTATCTGATTTTCCGGTATACTGTACCTTTTGGAGGGAGAGTTTTAGTAATGATTGTTGATTTAGATTTGAGATTACTTTGGTGATTTAGATTTAATAAGAATGTTAGACATGATTTCCTCCTCACTCTTACTTTAATTAACTTTTTATAGAGATATGAATGAATTCTAATGAACACAATTGGCAGGCTAATTGATTTGTTTCAGAGCACAGTGAGTGATCAGTATGCTGGCAGCATTGATATAATATTCAAGGATGTCAAACAGTTTTTGGGTTAATTTTCTGGCAGAGGTTAGTTGAGGAAATTGCTTAAAATATGTACTGTTTTTGATTTTCAAATAAGGGCCTGCTTTTTTTTTTTTAAATTCAGTGAATTAAAAGATATCTATTCCTTTGAATTTATAGTGTCTTTAAATTATCACATTGCCACAGGGGAGTTGCTTTGTGTATTCTGTGCATATTAACAGAATACTTTTACATGTGTTATACACATGAGAATATTAAAGACAATTTTAAGAAGACAAAGTATTCCTATTGCAAGATGAAAGCCAAGAATGTGCTTCTCTGTTTAAAAGATTATTTTTAAAAGTTGCCACCAAATCAAGAGTGGTCAAAACAAATCCTAAAAGCACCCATTTAAAGAAAAATAGAGCACAACTCTAAGAGGTTACTGTTTTGCCACGGATCTCACTTTAAAGGTTTTGCTTAAATAAATCCCAGTGAAATGACATTCTTTTATAGTGTTAAGAACAATGAGCGGGTGAGAAAATATATTATGACATAGTTAAACACAAGGCTATAATTTCTAAACTGCATAAATTACATGTTTTTCCCTATTATGATACAGACAGCCAAACTGAACATTTTTGAAAGAAAATGACCAACGTATGATTAATTGCAAGCTCACAGATTTCTCAGCTTCAAGAGTAAATCAACTGCTAAGAAGTGCTAACTTGCTAAAATATAAACTAATTTTAGTCCCTAGATATTAAAATATAATCCATCTTCTTCCTCCATGGGGAAAGCTAATTAGAAATTGTGACTGGCAGAAGGAGGAGAACCCAGAGAACACCAGAGTTGAGTTCACACGCTTAAAACCCGAGCCCGGAAAAAGTGGCCAGATTTTTTATTCTTTATGTTTCACATATTTAAGTTTCCTGAAACCAGCTAATGTTAATGGCTGCTGCCCAAATGTGTAAGTGACAGAAGAGAGAGTTTGTGAAAAGAACGCGTTTAGTTAACATATAATGCTACAAATATATTGCAGAGATGGAGAGAAATGTCCCATGGATTTCATTTGTGCACCTCTCAGAAGATTGACTGTTCACATATAACACTTCTAACAGCTAAGGATTTGGAAAGGCCATCAGATAAGTGGCAATTGTGTTTTGAACCTTTATATTCTAGGAGAATTTGCAAACTGTGAACAAGTCTTGATTTCAAGAAGACTACCTGAGCTCCGATGACTCATTGAGAGTTAAGGTAAAAAAGTATGGAGTTGGAAGTGCGTAATGAATAAATACACTATCTCCTCTACTCACACATCCAGAACACTTGCTAATAATTTCACTTATGCTATCTTTTATGACTAGGGTCTTATTTTGAACCTTTATTTTGTAATATTTTAAAAAGTATAAGTACATTATCAAAGTTTTTCACAGTATGACTGTGAGATTTTTCAATCGAATAGAAAATGGACATAGTAAAAATGCAGGGGGAAGATTCCCTACCAATATGATGATTAGTAGGAATAAGTGAGTGAATTAGAATTGCATAGTTTCAAGGAGCAACAGTTTTATAATAATAACCCATTTTTTAAATTTCTTATTTAAAAAAGAGATTCAGGCAAACATTTCATAACAGAAATAGAAGACTACCAAATGTGGAATTGATATTCTATGAGCATTTAAAAAATATTAAACCATGATGAAAATTCTCCAGTGGATATTTTTATGTGCATTTGGGGTGTACGTATTTATCTGACATTGAGATTAGTTGTAATATAGATTTTAAAGAATAGCATGAGTTTCCCCAAGGAATTTTAAGTAAATTCAGTATGCATAACAAGATGATGAATTTCTCATTGAATTCTGTTCAAACTAAACCCACACGTATTCCTTTCCCTCCCTCTAATTAGTAATGATTTTAACCAGCCAGGATTCCAAACTTTAAGATAATGTAAATAATGAAAATAGTAATTTTGAGAGGCATTCTACATGGAGATTAAGAACTAGACCACCAGGGTTGTTATCTTGGCTCTACCACTTCTCAGTTGTGAAATGTTAGAAAAATTATTTAAAACATTTACCTTAGTTTTCTCAGCTACAAAATGAGAACAATAATACTTACGGCATTGCTGTGAGGATTTAAGATAATAATACATGTAAAATAATTGGATTAGTGCTTGGCACATAGTAAATGCTTAATAAATATTAAAGCACATAATTATGCATCCTACACATTACAAATTATAGCCAACATATAATATATACAAGCTAATGGGAACAAAATTTCCCTCTTACCAATAAAGGTTCTTTGTTTTAGGGTCTCCAACATGAGGTGGCATGAGGCTAAGAGCTGGTAAGGTGAAATGAGGGCACAGGTATGAAAACTTGCATTCCTATAGAATCATCTGCATAGCTGAAGGTGAGAGCCCAGAGAACTGACAAGTTTAGTCATGTGGAAAACAGATTATATTACTCCATTTTTTTAGTTCACACCTGAGTCACTACTACAGGATTTTAGTCAAAGGTTTATGATTCAGCACAAAGAACTGTATTATTTTTAAAGCACCCAACACTAATTCATCAATCATATTAAAAGGTTAACAGTTACAATTTAGGCATTCTTCTCTAAGAATAGTTGCCATTTGAATGCCTATTTTATGCCAGACATATTTATTTCAGCTGTTGCTAATGATCACCACAATACAAAATGTTTAGCACTATTATTACTCCCATTTTAAATATGTATAAACACTTTCAGAAAGATTATTTAATGTACTCTAGGTCATAACACTTGCTCATAGTGGAGCCAGGATTCAAATGCAAATTTATTTAATTTCAAATCCCTTGTTATTTGTACTATATTATGTATCACAGGAGATAAGAAAACAAAGTTTGAAATATGACCGTGCTTCTAAAAAAATTAACTTTTCTCCTCTTTGATTAAGCAACCTGTAAAATGTGAGAAAGGTGGAAACTTTTAACTATGGATTCTCAGTCTGTTGCCTACCTCAAACGTTTGGAAACACTGAGTAAAAGTAGCTGCAGATGTCATCTGGTTTCTCTGAGGTTCTGTTTTCTCACATTCTCTCTTTCGATTTCATTGTTTTAGCAGCTTACCATACTCTTAACTTGATGAGCTCTGATTTGTATCAGGTTTTCCTAATTGTTCAGTGTAGCAGCACAGTTCTGCTGCAGACTTCTCTAACCCAACCAGGAGCAATCTCTTGACGTGGGGGACAAAATGAGAATGTCTTACATGTTTTGTGGGGGTCCCAGAACTAGTGGAAAGAAAGAATGGAGTAGAAGCAATATCTGAAGAAATAATGTCAATTTCCCAAAATTGACAAAATACATCAACCCACAGGTTCAAAAAATTCTACAAACTCCCAGCAGGTAGATAATAAGGAAAATACATCTAGTTACATAGAGAAAGATTGCTGAAAACTGAAGACAGAGAAAATATTAAAAGCAGTCAGAGAAGAAAACATATGCTACTTTCAATGGAGCAGCAATGAAATGGATAGCTGGCTGGGTGCAAGTAAAAGACAATGAAATGACATCACAAAGTGCTGAAAGATAATAGCTGCCAACCTAGAAGTACATATCCAGCAAAAATATGAAATTGCACAAAGCAATGGAGAACAACAGAAAGGGTAACTATGGGGGTAAATATAAATAGATATTGATGGGACATTGACTATGTAAAACAGTAACAGTAGTATTAGAAAATTTTAAATTTATGTAGAATCAAAATGTATGATAATAACATAAAAACTGAGAAAATAAAGGGAATTAAAGTGTTCTAAAATTTTAGAATTATTAGAAAAGAGGTAAAATTATTAATTTTTATAAGAGTACAATAAATAAAGCATGTGTGTTATAATCTATTCATTAAAATAATATTAAATTATTTAAAATATTAAGTTATGGGGGAAATAGAGTAATAAAGCAAAAGAGGACAAGAAAAAAGTATCATAAAACAATTGGTTTAATGGAAAAATAGATGCTAAATATAAATCTAAAGGTATTATTTACTTTGAATGTAAATGTACTAACTGTTACAATTTAGAAGGCTAAAATTGTCAGATGGGATAATAGGTAGCAGGAAAAAAAGTAGAAGGAAAGAAAGGAAGAATACTAGACAAAAGCAAAAATAAATACAGAAACAAGAAAGAGTAATCTACCTCAATAAGGCAGAGAGCTGTGAGTAGCAGAATTATACTATAGCAGAAGTAGTAACAGGAATGACGAAGGAATCCCACTGAAAGTGGGAAAACTTAGTGAGAAAGTGAAATTATTATGATGAAAGGAGAAATAAATTAAGTAAATTAAGAAAGAAATGAGTTAAAGCAACACTGAAGTCTGTAGAAATTCATACAGCATTTATTAAGGCATTAATAACTCACCACCTTTTAAGTTCACTTTTGTTTTCGGCAGTGTGGTTATTGAAGTTTGTAATAATGACCAGTATTTATCAAGAAAATCTTAGATTATATTTAAAATACACACTTTCAGAGATCAGGAAATGTGTGATACACTTTGGAAAATTTATCATCCAAATAAAGAAGCAATGCTGTGAAAAGTGATATCATTACCTTAACTAAATTCAGGATACTCTTCCACACTACTGTAATGGTACTTCCCTTCTTTTTTGTTGAAAGAATGAAGCACATGAACTTCATGGCATGGGGAACTGAGCTGAGGGCATGAGAAGCATTTAAAAATTAGCTGATAAAAGAGTGTGGAAATGGTCCTCGAATACGTAACAGATTTATGTAGAGCAGTGCTTCTCAAAATTTGAAAGGCATATGAATTAGCTGATGTTTCTGTTAAAATGCATATTCTTATTCAGTAGGTCTGTGGTGGAGCCTGAGATGTATAACAAATTGTCAAATTATGGAGCACACTTGGAGTAGCCAATGACTAGTAAACACAGAACAGAAAGTCTTGAAGATGATAATCAAGGTCAATAATTTAAAAAAGTCACTTATCTTATGAGCATTGCCCCCACAGCTCTGAACTCTGTCTAGCCAAAAGATACTCAACAGATCCCAAAAGGAAAAATATACCAAAAAAGTGGGTCATTTAGGAGATTTTATACAACTTATAAAAATATAACAAATGTGTACTAAATTATTCCCACTAAGGAAAATTTAAAAGGGTATGCAATTCTTTATTTCTACAAAACAAAAGCAATTGCAATCTGTTAATGTATATCTTTATTGTATCTCAGAACTATCAAATTCAACTTAGGAAAACAAAAGCTTCCTTAGAAAAACCCTTATAGGGGAGCTGCAGTCATTTTTTATTATAATTTCTAAAATATACTTCCAACCAAATTTCATATAAAATTAAAATCCAGGGTCATATAAAGCTGCCAATCAAAACATTGGCAAATGAAAAATGCACACAGTAAACATTTGGGAAAATAACATAGCAGTTTTCTCCTTTTATTAAATTTTGACTGAACAAATGGTAAGTGCTTTGGTGTCAGGGAAGCTGCATGAATAAAAGCCAATGAGGTTGGAAGCAGCATGTTATAAAGATTAAGATAACTATATTCAATTATCTTACCCGCATATTCTCCTTACCCTATAACACCTCTTGTCCTCTGAGAAGTACTTATTCAGTACTTTAGAAACCTGACAATTTCTGGGAATTCTTCATGTTGTCTTATTTTTGTGCCTTTTGAGATTTGCAGATAGTATGAAGAAATCAAAATCACTAAAATATAAAACAATTTTCTAAAAAAATTACTACTAATAGAAATAAAGTATCCTTATGTGTCTTAATAGGAATATGATTCTTATTGAAAACTGTATTTATCTAGGGTTTAAACAAATATTTTTTAAAACCAACAATCATTTGTTCATTTAATCCCGTGGCTAGAGTTATGAGGGGAAAACTGCATAACAACATTAAAGTCACAAATATGAGAATTTAGAAGAAAGATGTGAATTTGCATTGTCAGAATTCAGGAAATCTTATTAGATGAAAGAAGATAGCAAGAGAGTCTTTAAACAATTTTCTGGAGTACTTTATATGGAGGCAGGATGAAATAAGAAACAATTTAGCACAATGGGGGGAAGGAAAGATTGATTAAAATCCTGAGGAAGTTTTTACAAAACAAAAATTATAAAAAGAAGGAAAGGAGAAAAGTTGTTCTAGTACAGTAATGAGATGAATATATACAAAAAAACCTTTTTAATCCATTTTGAGTATGGAATATTTAAATTAAGATAATTTTAAAATGTACTAGTGGAAAGAAAGAATGGAGTAGAAGCAATA
>NW_012140191.1:3055213-3080504 GCF_000956105.1 Propithecus coquereli
TGGTTTTAATTTGCATTTCCCTGATGATTAGAGATGTTGAGCATTTTTTCATGTTTGTTGGCCATTAGTCTATCTTCTTTTGAAACGTTTCTGTTCATGTCCTTTGTCCACTTTTTAATGGGATTGCTTGATTTTTTTCTTGCTGTTTTACCTGAGTTCTATACAGATTCTAGTTATCAGCCACACAATTAGTTGTTATACATAGCTATATAACAGACCACTTTTCTAGATCTTGAAAATCCCAAAAGTGTAAAGTGTGGTCATGTTCTTTAAGTAGTTATGATTTAGTGGGGCTGAGAATATATCATCTAATTTATTCATGAATTTATTGTTTTATTCAATTTGTATCAATGCAATGAGTATCAGTTTGGCACAAGAGGCCATTGAGGAGAAAAAGATGAATAAAATAGACTTATTGGTTTCAAGGAGCTTATACTTCCATAGGGAAAATAAATTATGTGCATAAATTAGGTATAATACAGAAGACATCAAATGATGAACTAAGCTCTGTTAACTGAAGAGCCAAACATAGGTATGGGGATGGCTTAGGCCCCTAAAAGTTTGTGCCAAGAATATTGAAAGTATTCTCACAAAAGGGGAGAGACAATGTGCTATGTGAAATCCTTTCTGAAAGAAGTGGCTTGAGAGTTGAGTGTGGAAAAATTAGTAAGATTTGAACAGACTTATAAAACAGGGAAGGGTGATTTGGAGTGAAGAACAGAGGCACTGAGACAGGAAAATAGGAAAGATATAAGGGGAATGGAAATAAAGGGGGCCCTGTTCGGCTCGAGTATAAAAATGCATATAAGAACATTTCCAGTGCAGGTGGTTTATGAGTTCATACGTTAAAAAGACATACTCAACACACTCCACACACATACACACTCCACCAAACGTCAATGATAGATAAAATATTTTAAAAAAGAAATAGTTAGATACAAGGAGATAAAGGAACATCTCTGTGAACCAGAAAGTGACTGAAAAATAATCAGTAAGTAGCTGGTAGAAAGTCAGAAAGGAGGGTCTGGGAATTCAGCCTGTGAGATCTAAGGGGGATGGCCCTATAGAAGACAGCAGATTATAGCCAGTATCACTGCTTGCTGGCTGAGAAAAGTGACAACACTGCCCAGGTTGGCCTGTGACCGATCCGGCCAACCAGGACATTCTCTAGAACTAGAGTCCAGAGGGACCAATATAAGATTTACTCTGAATTGAAGATTCTGAAGTCTCAAATACTATGTAAGAAGGAGTGGACATTGAGTGAAAAAAATAAAATCTCACTCAAGAAGAGCTTCCAAAGTTAAATTTCAAAGGACAAAATGAGGTAGAACACCTGGAAAGATAATCAACACACTCAAAGGGAAAACAAATAACAGAGCACATTGGAAAATACGGTAAAATAAATATGTTTTAAAAAGTCTAAGAGATATAGGTAGGAATATTAATTATGAATGCAAAATAGAAAATTATGAAAAAGAAGCTAGCAGCTGGGAATCAAGAGTACATATGAAAAAGAACAAAGTAAAAATCATGTAAATAATCAAAGAAAAAGAAGATCAATAGACTCTGTTAAAAAGAGAACTGCTGAATTGAAAGATAGAAGGGAAAATTGTTCAAAACAAAATTTTAAGATATAGGGTTAAAAATAAGAAAAAAAGGAACCAATATTATGTCTAATGAAAGACATGGTGATGAGGGAGATAGAATGATAGAGAAACAATAAGGAAAGAGATAATGACTGAGAATTTTCTATAAATGAAGAAAACTTTAAGCTCTCAATTAAAAAAAAGATAATTTGTTTAAATGCCCATACGCATTGTATGAAACTATAAAACATTACAAATAAAGAGAAACACTTAAATGCATCAACAAAAAGAGGGAGAATACTTACAGTAGAAAGACAGTCAGACTAGCAGCACAGTTCTTACCAGCAGTAAGGCATGGCAGAAGAAAATGGAGTAACAGTGCCAGACTATCCAGCTAAACTTTCAATTGTGAGCACAAAATACACACTTGCAGATTTATAAAATCTAAGAGCATTTGCCACCCATTGGCCTTCCCTGAGAGAACTAGTAAGGGACTATTGATACGTCAGTAAGGAAAATAGTTGTCTTGCTCATTCAACAGCAAATGCTTTATGAGCACAACCGATACGTTGGACTTTGCTCATATGCTGAGAACAGAAGGGTCAAAAACAAAAGCAAAACAAAACACAAAGTCGCTGCTATCACAGCATGTTCACTGAAGTGAGAGGATGGCGCAGATGAAAAAGTAAATAAATTTGCCCTCAAATAACGATGAGAACTATGAAGAAAGAACAGTAAATCAGGGCGAGATAACACATAGTGACGGAAATATTTTAGTTGATGTGGTCAGTGCAAGACTATCCAAGGCAGTGGCATGTGTTAAGACCTGATTCAAGTAGAGATTTGAGCAACGTGAATATCTGATGGAAGAGAATTCCAAGAGATGAAAATGTCCAAGTTCACAGGCAGTAGCTTACTTGTGTTTGAAGAATAACGATGAAATCAGTAACCTGGAGTGCAGTGAACAAAAGGACAATACAAGGAAATGAAGTCAGAGAGGGTAGGGGGACTACACATCATAAATCCTCGTGAGCACTTTGGACTATATGTGTGAGGCAAAGCTATTTGAGAGACATGATCACTACCTTTGGAAAAGAACACTCTGGTCACCGTGTTATGAACAGACTAAGAGAGTAAAAGATGCAGTGAGACGTTTCAGTAATTTATTATAGTAATCTAGGTGATAATAGCTCGACCATGATGCTACATGAAATAAAGAGCGACAAGAGTGAGGTTTTGGGTATATTTTGAAGGCAGAAATAAGAGCACTTGCAAACTCAGAAGGATGGAGTGGAATGCAAGAAACAACATAGAGACGAATAAGTAAAACAAAAATAACGATTGTAAGGTAGTAGTGGGAGAAAATATTGGAATGATAGTTTTGATTGGGGCAAGTTCTGATGTTAGGTCAAAGATTTTGAACTTTACGTGGTAGATGTGGGAAATGCATTTGTACTATTTCTGTGTCTATCTGAATAAATGTCAGGTTCAGAGCAGTGGGGCCTGGCAGACTCAGGGAAGCCAGGATGTTACAGGACCTAACCTGTGCTGGGGGAAGCTTCAAGTTGTAGGAGGAAGTTCCATCTGAGATGTGGAACTCAAAAGCTAGGACCACAGATCAGAGGCTGTAGGCTAAGCAGGTAATAAAGGAACAGTAAAATAACATGAATACTCTGACAGTGAGTTTGAGATACGAATAGGAAAGTTAGAAGTAAACTCTATTACAAGATCGAGTAATATTAGAGAAGAATGATAGCAGCTAGCAAGCAAAGAATTAGTCATAGGACTATGGTTCAGAGTTAAAACTCTAGTATTTTGTAATGAGGTTGGAAATAAATTGCATGGAGGCCCAATCTTAGCTTTAGATCAGCAACGAGTGTGACAATTGGGAATTATATTTTATGGTTAATTACAAAGACCAGAAATACTAGTTACTAAATAATATAGAAGATTATTTCTCCCACGCATGTGAAGAGTACGAAGGTAGTGGCAATCAATACTGTTACATAGTGGATCTACAAAATAGTCATGGCCTCAAGTTCCTTCTGTTTTTATAATCAACCATCATCCTTAATGAAGCTAAGAATTTTGGTGTTTTGTTCACAAGGCTGCTTATGCTCCAGCATTCACATCTGCATTCCAGATGGCAGAAAGAAGGAAAGATAAAGGGCTACACCCTAGCACCCTCTTTAGAGAGACTTGCATAGAACAACCACCTAATAGCTTTATCTTACATCTCTTTGGCCAGAACTTACATCACATGGTTATACCCAATTAAAAGGGAGTCTGGGAAATGTCTTTTATTTTAAGTTACAAGGGAAAAATAGAATCGACACTGAATAGGTAACTTTAATCCTCTACCAGAGCAGGTTATCAAAATGGGGATTCAAGCAAGACTAGATCTTATGGGGAAGATGAGTTGGTAGCAGGGAAGGAAGAGAAGAAGGAAGGAAGGTGAGAAGAAAGAAAAGAAGAAAGGGAGGGATGGAGGGAAGGAGGGAGGTGAAGAGAAGAGAGGGAGAAAGGAAGAAATGAAGAAAGCGGGAGAGAAGGAAAGTTGGAAGGAAAAAAGGACCTGGGCCTAGTGTTTTTCTATAGGTCATTGCAGCTTGATTGATTAAAAAGCATAAAATCATCAAAAGTAAATTCTTTCATGTATCACAACCAGGGACTCTAAATAATAATTTAATGTACATTTCAGGAAGTGGATTAGCATCTATGTTTTAGGTTGGCAACCATAATTTTCCACATCCTTGCACCTCCTGGCCTGCTGGAAAACTCCATCAAATGATACCTCAGAGTGCTAGCCAAGGAGACTCTTAAGAGTAGGTCCTAGTGCCTAAGGCTGAGTAAGCCATGTAGTATAATTCATCTCTGCTTGAGAAAAACAAAAGTTCCCTAATCATTGGAATAGACTTGGGAGCAGTGTTATAGGTCTTGCTTAACATTTTCTAGACCTTAGGAATTCAGCCTAGATACCAGCCTTGTTAAACTACACGTCCTGAAAAATATGTGCTTCTGAGGCTAACCTTAGAGATGCCCGTCTGCTTCAGATGTACATGATTTGTGCCCTGGATGTGGTCACCCGGAATTCCTAGTCATCTTCCTGCATGTCCTAGGGGAATATCAGGGACCAGCTTATCAGATATTATAGTTTGAAATGGGGAGGGTTACTGAGAGAGTGGCTTGATGCTTAGAGGTCACCCTTCAGGAACAGGGGCTTGGACTGAGACATAAGGGATCACTTGCACAAGACTGATCCCCTGCAGGATGTCACCTAAGAGAAAGGGTAGGTCTCCTGTAAAGATCATTGGAATTCAACCCCAGGCTCAACCATGGATATTAATGTGGTGAATCCTTCCTCTGGCTTACTGCTTCAGTCAGCAGCATGGTCTTCTGATCGAATCATTGGAAGGATTGGTTCTTTTTTAATCATGCAGCTTAAAAGCCTTTCTGGAGTCTGTTGTCTGACTGCTCTACGTCTGTGTGTGCTGCCACAACTGAATGGAAAATGGGATCTACAGACCTGCTACTGACCCTGTCTCTGAGTTTTCTCCAATAGATGCTGCTTTAGTAGGTCTGGTATAATCTGATGTGGTCTAATATGAGTTGTCTGGCCATGCGTTCTCTCTCTCTCTCTTTTTTTTGTATGAGTTTTCCAAACCTGACTTTCACACTAGAGTCTAAACTTCATGGAAACCAAAATATGCCACTTTTAATTAGTTTTTGGAGATGGGTTTATATCTGAATTCTTTACTAGTCAGTAAACTACGTGAGAGTGGAGTCCTTTACATACAAAGCCTCACATAATATATAGCATGTAGTAGAGATATAATTATTTGTTGACTCTCATGATCTGGAAGAATTTGAAAACAAAATTAAAATAATTATTTGTTGACTGACTTTATGTACTTATGTATTTTATTTAATCCTCATGCCAATTTTATACATTAGGTATAAATGTTATCATTTTGTAGATTAGGAAACTAAAATTCAAAAAAGATAGGTCATTTTGAAAGGCATACAACCAGAAAATGACCAGGTTGAGGTTCAAATCCTTGTGTCTTACATTAAGGACCAATGCTAAACTAAGCAGCCTCCATTTACGTAGAATGGAGACAAAAAAATTATGCTGCCAGGTTACTGCAAAGGTCAGAAACATAGATGTTGGTGTACTGAAAGGCTTGTTAGGGTGTTTTCTTAGTTGTGAGTGACAATAATCCGTTGTAACACACCACCCCAAAAACCCGTGGCTTCAAAAAATGAGCAATTGTTTTTCACTCATTTGTCAGCATCTGGCATGGGTTCAGGCGGTCTTGCCTGTTTTCAGATGAGTGTGACTGAAAACTTTGGATTGGGTTCAAATCTGTTTCTCATCTCTCATCTGCCTGGGACTAGCAATTACATGACGGATATTATTCTCATGGTAAAAGGTAAAGGACGAGTGGACAAGCCTAACTGTGTAAGCACATTTTTAGCTTCATTTCAAGTCCTATCAGCTAATACCCTGTTGGCTGAAAAGTGTCATATGACTAAGTCCAGCATGAATGCTATGGAGCCTTATACTTCCCCATGGAGGCGGGGTGGTGAAGAGAAGGTGAGCATTTGCTCAGCAATAATCTGTCCTATTGTTCATAAATATTCATGCCTCTCTCATGTGTAAAATATACTCAGGTCCACTTCGAGAATCCCCAAAGTGCCATCCCATCATGGCATCAGGCTTGAACCTAGATTTTATCATCTACATAGGTACAGTTGCGGGTCTTTTTGATATAGAGTTCTACACACTGAAAAGACAAGTTATTTGCCCTCTAACTCCCAATGCAATACATGCAAATTCAAAGCAATAATAAAATAATAATGGAATAAGGAAAGGGTAACTGCAATGAATTCATACAAAAGAGCAGGAATGGGAGGCATCCAGCAGTCAGTAGTCCTTCATGGTTTTTAAATCCTGTTGATTTAATGTTGCCAGACCCCCCTAGGGTAGAGGATATTGCTTGATTATGTCCTAGAGCTCCCTCCCTGGGAGCAGCTATACAGTTCATTATACTCCATGGCTCCTAAATCCACTCTTCCTTTACTTTCAGTCTTCTGGGCCATTTTGAAAGAAATCTTTGAAGGATATGCCTGTCTTGGCCTCTGAACAATTCACTCAACCTACTTTCCGGCTGCAGAAAATTAGGGGCCCAGTGGTTTTTTTAACCTATCAAACTGATTAAATCTCTTTTTGTTCAGTCCATGCTGGTGGTGCTATTGCCAAGAATTCACTCAAAAATCTTACTGATTTTCTATGAATTTGATTCAAGTCAAATTCAACTGCTCAAAGCCATACTCACTTCTCGAACTCCTAGCCTCAAGCAATCCTTCCACCGTGGCCTCCCAAAGTGCTAGGATTACTGGCATAAGTCACCCACAATTCTTTTGGAGATATGCCTCTTTCTCTAGTCTTAAAAATGGCACTTTAAATGCATTATGTTTACATGGAACCACCCCTTAAACTTTCTAGGACCCCTTTTATCCAGCTGAAAGCAACTATTAGACTTAGAAAACATAGTTTTTTTGACAACTTAATTCATAACTCTTTCCAAAGGGTGTTGATAGCCACATCTTTGATTTAGTCTTTACAGTAAGATCATGATTTACTATCAGTATCTGAATTTTGTCTTTTTCCTGAGGCTGTAATAAAGGTTACACATTTGATGTGGTGAGGAACAATTTCATTTTCCAACCCTGAAAGCTCTGGGTTCTCTATATGCTCTTTAAATTCTCCTTTAAACCAGCCAATTATTTTCTGAGCTTATCTCTGTCTTGTATTATCTTGTCAAATATATCTAGTGGCTACCAGAGGCATATTCTTCTCATGGCAAAATGTAGGAGTTCCAGAGGATGAACCCAAACCTGCACCTGCAAGTCTCTGATCATTCAGTCATTCAGGTCTCTGATTTCATCACATCTTCTAACATCCCATTGGCCACAAAAGATCACATGACTAAGCTCAACTGCAATTGGACAGAGAGGTATATTCCTTCTCTGAAGGTAGAGTGAGGAAAGGAGGAGAGAATATTTGTTGAACAATTATAATATAATTTACTATAGCTAAGAATAATAAGTCAAATTCTAAAATCTTTACAGAGGATAGAATACGTGCTGTAGTTTGGTTTGTTTGACCCCTCCAAATCTCATGTTGAAATTTGATCCCCAATGTTGAGGATGGGGCCCAAAGGGAGGCATTTGAATCATGGCAGCAGATCCTTCATGAATGGCTTTATGCCATTCTTGTGGCAATGAGTGAGTTCTCACTCATTTAGTTCTTGAAAAAACTGGTGGTTTAAAAAATCCCTGGCACCTCCTCCCCTCTCTCTTACTTCCTTTCTCACCATGTGATCTCTGCATATGCAGCTCCCTTTTGTCTTCCGCCCTCAACAGAAGCCGAGCAGATGCCAGTGCCATGCTTTTTGTACAAACTGTGAGCAAAATAATTCTCTTTCCTTTATAAATTACTCAGTTTCAGGTATTCCTTTATAGCAACTCAAACAGACTAAGACAATACTCTAAAGGCCAAAACAGATAGTACTGAGGATATAGAGAGTATATATAAACAAAGGGGAGGTTTTGGGGAAGTATTGTTTGGACAATGGTCTGAAAATGATAGTCGGTAGGAAAGCATACACTCACTCTACTTTATGGTCTCATAAAAGGGGGAGGCTGGAAATACCAGCTTCCTTCAGAGAAGATTTTAAGAGAATTTATATATACAGGGAACAGCCATTACGTATGTGCATATATGTCTATGGAAACTGGACCTAAAAGATTTCAAAGCTAAAAAATCAACTAATCAAAAAGTTTATCAGTCATCTCTGTCTTCAAGTAAGAAGTCTCTTTTATTCTGGGAGAATCATTTTGGGGGTCCTTTTCAATATGCAGATATAAGAAAAGTGCTTGTTCTCAGACATGGGAAGAATGTTAGGTCTGGTCATGTGAAAGTTACAGGGGCTTGACTCAGTTAAGTGGTCTGAGGTCAAATTTGGGCACTTGGGTTATAAGTGGTCACTTCCCTTCCTTCCTTTTTTCCTCCTCTCTTCCTCTCACTCACCTTCTCTTTTTCTGCTTCTCTATTTCTCTTTCCTTTCCTCCCTCCCTCTTTGGTTTTCTTTCTTTCTATGTCTTCTTTTAGCTTTTATTATTAACCATTTCTAACCATGTAAAAATAGAAGACTAGCATAATGAAGTCCCATTGTCCTTGTCACTCAGCTTCTGAATTTTCATCTAATGGCCACTTGTTTCATCTTACATCCCAGTCATGCTCCCTGTCCTAAGACTAATATAAAAGTAACCCCAGACTAATATTATTTCATTCTAAATATTTTAGTAGAATTGCCATTTCTAATAATTGTATTTTCTTTACTTTATCCTCAAGCCATCAGTAAAAGTTTTTCAAAAATGAGACTCTGGCATGTATTGTGCTAAAAAAATTATGGAACACTTGTCCGTGTTCAGAAAGAGTAGCTAAGGGGAAACTGTATCCTTTTTTAAGAATGGAATGGCATTATTAAGACAATTTTCAGAAATCTGTGTAAAACAGAGAAGGAATCTCAGGAGGAGAGGGCACCTCCAGCACGGCAAGTCCTCAGTCTGGGGACATGAGGGGAAAGCAGAGTCTAGGCACAGAAGAGAGACGCTTCTTTTCAAGCTATAAGCTGCTGTCCATTAGTCGGGAGTAAACTTAGTTTCATGAGTAACGATTCAAAAAATAACATAGAAGAAGTCAGAATTGACCAGACTGGAATAGAAAATACTAAAGCACATTAATACATATTAAGGCTAAGAATAGTATTGTGTTTATAAACTTTCACATGGGTATATTGGGTCATGATATATAATATATTTATGCCTGGTAATTATGATTGCAGATATTTAAAAAGAAATGCTTTGGGAACCCTTAGAAATCACTCCAAGACACTTTGAGAGGAATGGGAGTTTATGACAATATGGCCCATGAAGGACTGTACAGCTGACTCCCTGAGCGTAAGGATCTATTTTGCTTACTAATTTATTCCTGGCACCTTGCAAAATGTCTGACACGTAGTGGATTCTAATAAATATTTGCTTAATAAATGAATAAAACAAATAAATGTATTGGTGGTTAGCTTTCCTTTGTGAGGTAATTTAAGCCCCTTCCATCTTGAGACTCCACTGTTTCCTACTGTCTCATTATCTGCATCCAGCTGATGGTAGGAAAAGGAGTCTGAGCAGACATCTCTGCCCTTTAAAGCCTGGGCAAGATTAGTCTCATGGCTACACGAAGTACAAAGGAGGCTGGAAAATAGAGTCCAGATGCATGATGAGGAAAAGAAAGAAATAGATTTGATAAGCAAATGACATGGTTATTTAAAGTAGTGCATAATACAAATCAAGTTAACCGTACGGTGGACGTTTTCTACTCTAATGAAATTGAGAGTGGTATTTGAGAGGTAAATCAAAAGATGAGTGAAAGAGAGAAAAATTTTTAAAGATAACATACAAATATTAAACATCGATTTTAACTTAAAAATGTGAATTATAATTTTTTTGCTAACTTTCAATCCAGTATTTAGAACTTTTCTTTTAATAAAGATCTTTGGTTGGATATGTCTTCCTTACAAACATCACATCCATAAGACAAACGACTTTCAGTCTGGGTTCTTAAAGTAGAAGTGAGAACTTATAAGTCAACTTGCATGGAAAATCCTTCTAGATTTTTATAATTTTTCAAAGTATTTTTTTCACTCACGTATAGACTGACATCATATTTTTAAAATAACTCTGATTAAGTCTTTCAAACATCTTCTGAGTGTTTTAACAGAAATAGCTCTCTTTTTTTCTATATTCATTTCATTAGAGTACCACATGAAATTATATATTAATAACTATCACAGTATGCCCTGGAAGTAAACATGTTTGGGAACAAACATAACTTATTCTTCATAGACATTCAACTTAACCATTGGGTGCATCTTAGCTAATAACCTATTAACAAAAGCGTTCAGCATATTGTGGGAAAAGTCACTAGTTTTCACAGAGGTAATGGAAAGCAATGGTGAGATGATTAAAGGGAGAGCGATTCAGATAGTTTTATCTGTCGATCATTAAATTTTGCTTTCATCGTCAATCTTTATTGCCACATCCTTCAAAAAAGTGCTTTTCCAATGTCTATTGTATTTGAATAAATATATCAATATAAGGGTCACATATTTAATTTTTTTATCTTTTATTCAAACAAAGCTGAATTGCATTAGAATTGATCTTGGTGTATAAATTTATTTAGTGTGTATATTTCCTTCAATTATCACTAAGTTAAAGTCTTTTCTTGGCCAGGTGCGGTGGCTCACGCCTGTAATCCTAGCCCTCTGGGAGGCCGAGGCGGGCGGATTGTTTGAGCTCAGGAGTTCGAGACCAGCCTGAGCAAGAGTGAGACCCCGTCTCTACTAAAAGTAGAAAGAAATTAATCAAACAACTAAAAATATATAGAAAAAAAATTAGCCGGGCATGGTGGCGCATGCCTGTAATCCCAGCTACTTGGGAGGCTGAGGCAGAAGGATCGCTTGAGCCCAGGAGTTTGAGGTTGCTGTGAGCTAGGCTGGCGCCACAGCACTCACTCTAAAAAAAAAAAAAAAAAAAAAGTCTTTTCTTAGTCCTGATAATGATAATAATAATAATGATAATAGGTGTTTATTTTACACTCAGTCTCCAGGCTAAGTATTATATATGCATTAATGTCTACAATACTCCAAACATCATAGGGGAAGGTATATTGGTATCTCTATTTCATAGAGGAGAAAATAGGTTTGAGATGTTGACTAACTATCTTGGTTATGGTCACAGAGCTAGAGCCAAAGTTTGAACTCAGATACTTTTAATTCCAAAGCCTATGGTCTTAACCACTCAGCTATAAATTTTAGTCATAATTATTAGATTTGCTCTGACTCCTCATAAATTGACTCAATTATATAAATAAATTTCTGTTATCTAACTATAAAAGGAGGTACATCTTAGGTTGAAGAAACTACTTGTGAAGTCAATTACTTAAGCGTTGAAAGGCTTTTGATTATCCTTTTGATAAGCCTTCATTTACAGCATATAAATAACATAACATTACTATGTTAAGAAATTGTTCTGATAACCCTTAAAAATTGAGGACAATATATAGCCTTTACATTATAATCTATGGTCTAGGAGGTCAGACAATGGGTCTGTTTTAGTTGATAGGTGCATTTTCTTATTCATAGCATAGAATCTGGTTCGATAAAGATTTATTGAAGAGTAAATGAATCAGTAAAAGAATGAATGATTTTTTCCAGCATTCTATTAATATTTCCTGGGAATAGAATAGCCTATCTAAGAGAAAACTGTGAGACAGCAATTAAATTTTTTGAGTATCAATTTATACCCTTAATTTAATATTTTGAAATTTGTTAGGAAAGATTCAGCAGTTAAAAGGTAAAACCTCTCATATATGTTATAAGAGAAGATAATGTATCTGAAGGTTATTCCCACTAAAATCAAGGCTAAGGTTTAGTAAGCACAAGTAGAGTAATTATGTCAGAGAATTTTATTAACCATCTGAACATTTATTTCATAAAAGCATCCAGAGACTATTCAATTATACTTTTTACCAAGAGCCATCATAATTTACAAAATTAAGGATTAGTAAATGTGTATGCTATATTAAAATCATACAACCTTTGGACAGTCATGCCTTTTATCTGAAAATCCATTGATTTTTCTAGATTTTTATAATTTTGTGGCCTCTAGAAGTCAGAGTATAAATTTGGGGCTCTTTCAGTCAGGGTTTCACAGGTGGCAAATGAAATGAGTGGAGAACCACTAATATTTTTTAGGGTGCTATCTCAATTTATATATTTATTTTTAATTGACAAATAAAATTGTATGTATTTATGATGTACAATGTGATGTTCTGAAATATATATACATTGTGGAATGGCTAAATTAAACTAATTAACATATGCATTACCTCATATGCTTATCATTTGTCTGTGACAAGAACACTTAAAATATTGATGAAAGGAATAATACATTCCCTGCCTTATCCACAAGGTTGCTGTGGGATTAAATAAAATGTCTATGAAAATGCTATGCAAATGTAAGTTGCCTTTTTTTAAGTGAAGAAAACAACCTTGTAATTATGCTCTTCATTTTTTCTTCTTTCATTGACATTTCTGAGAATGCACAATACTGTCTTTCTAATGATCCAGTTAAAATGCAATCAAATAATTATGATATGATGTAATAAGTGTGGGAGATTCATTCTGCATTCAGATGACGGTTGGGTACAGCTTCAGAGAGGAGGTGATATATGAGTTGGACTTTGAGGGGTGAATAGGAATTCAGCAGCAGTGACCAGGAAGAGGATTTCAGCAGGGGCAAGAACACAGGATAAGACATGGAGGTATGTTACTCCTTGGCTTATTTGGGAAAGAGGGAACCAGGGTTTGCTGGCATGTCGATATATAGGATGTGTAAAGTGGCAGCAGAAGAGGCTGAAAAAGAAGATGTATTAGTCAGGGTTCTCTAGAGAAACAGAATGTGTGTGTGTGTGTGTGTGTGTGTGTGTGTGTGTGTGTGTGTGTTTGTGTGTGTTTGACGAGATTTATTATGGAAACTGGCTCAAGCTGTTAAGGAAGCCAAGAAGTTTCATGACTGCAAGCTGAGGCCCAAGAAAGCTAGTGATGTGATTTGATCCAAGTGGGAAGGCTTGAGAATAGGGGTGGGTTTGGGTGGAGGTTGATGGTAAATCCCAAGTCAGAAAGGCTGAGAACCAGGAGCACCAATGTCCAAGGGCAGGAGAAGATGGATGTCCCAGCTAAAGCAGAGAGCAAATTTATGCTTCCTCTGTCTTCTTGTTCTATTCAGGCCCTCAGTGGGTTGGATGATACAGACACATTGGTGAGGGCAGATCTTCTTTACTCATTCTACTGATTCAATTGCTAATCTTTTCTGGAAGCACCCTCACAGATACACCCAGACATAATGTTTTATCAGATATCTGGGCATTGGGCATGTCTTAGCCCAGTCAAGTAGATACATAAAATTAACCATCACAGAAGAATTTTTTTTTTTTACTTCAGAACAGTGGTTTAAACCCAGGCTCCATTTTAGAATTCCCTGGAGATCTTTTAAAAAATACTTATGTCCAGGATCAATTAAGTCAGAATCTTTGGCAATTAGAACCTAACTCCTGCCCTGTTGTGCTGTCACTGCCCTAAGCCAGGCCTCCATTTCTTCTCATCTGGACAGTTACTGGCATCCCAGCTACAATTTTGTCCCAATCCATCAGTTTTCTCCATAATTGCCCCAGTGACATTTCTGAAATATAGATCCACAACTCATTCTAATATTGAACACCCTTTGATATTTTCTCATTTTTCTTGAAATTACAAACATTTTAACATAAAATGAAATGCCTTTAATACCATTTCACTCTCTGCAACCTGCCTCTTTCTCCCTGTTGCTCTTCTCAGTGGGGGTGTCCACACATGGTGTTCCTCATGCATGAAACTCTACACCTGATACTCGTTACCTGGATAATTCAGTTCATCCTTCAGCTCTCCTTCAGGTATTCATGCTTGACTCTCTGAAACTATAAAAACGTGTATTATCTTTATCAAGAAACTTATTGGGCTATATTTTAACTGCTTGTTTAATCTAATATTTCACTCACAAGATATAAAGTTTTGTAGTACAAGGAAAATGTCTTCCTTGTTCACAGTTTGTATTCCCTAAGTGTTATTGGCACAGAGTAGGCATTGAGTATTTGCTGAACGAATGAATACATGTGCTAATTTTGAGGTGTAATGATGCAGTGATGTACAATACTCAGGGCCTGTCCTCCAGAAGCTTACAGTCTAGTGGGGAGTAAACAAGCAAATGGGAAAATACAATATAACGTGAAAAGCACTATTTTAGGTAAGGTGTGGTTTGCTCTGGAACCCATAGGAATGGTATATAATTCAGTCTTGACAGGGATTAAGGGAGGTTAGTTAAGAAAGATTTGGGTGAGGATTTGATATCTAAGCTTATCAAGGCGTAAGGGATTGGTCAGAGAAAAAGGGAAGAGCAAAAACTGTGGTATACAAAGTGTGAGGAGCTATGTGAAGGCCAGGAAGAAAGAGAAAGCAGGATAAGGAAGAG
Source organism: Propithecus coquereli (assembly GCF_000956105.1). Lineage (NCBI taxonomy): Eukaryota > Metazoa > Chordata > Mammalia > Primates > Indriidae > Propithecus > Propithecus coquereli. Next base: position 3,069,991 of record NW_012140191.1, read on the forward strand.
AAAATCCAAGTAGTAAAGAATGGCTGAGAATTTGGAGGGACATGGAGTGGGGGTGGGGTAGGGCGGAGAGCACTAGAAAGAACTAGATGATGAAATGCACTTGAAATGGATGTGCATTTGGAACTTGATCTTGAGGGCAATTAAAAGCTAGTAAATATTGTCAGCAGGGACTTGGAATGATCCGACTCGATCTTTAGAGTGATCACTGACTGCATCCTGGAGACTCTTTGAGAACGGTACAGCTAGACGATCAGTTAGGAGACCTGGTGGTTCAGGAGAAAGGTAGTTCCTGTGGATGTGCTGAGATGAGAACTATTGAAGAGTAATGAAGAGATATGAATGAGGAAGCCCCAGTAGGGTTTGATGATTGATAGGAAGAAGAGGGCATAAAAGAATGGGGAATAAAGGAAAGAGACTTCAGTTCCTGACATGGGCAATGAAATGTGGGGCATGAACAATTTAATTATTAAAAATAAAAAAGATCTGTACCCCCATAATATGCTGAAATAAATAAATAAATAAAAAAGAAATGTAGGGTGGAGCCATCCTCTGAGGTGGGAGTGGCTGACAAGGACCAGACTGTGCATGAGGAGAAGACGAGTTCAGCTTCAAGCCTTTTGCAGGTAGGAATATTAACTTGCATGTGGGATATTATTATTGGTTGAATTATGCTCCCCTAAGAAAGATTTGTTGAAGTCCTAACCCCAGTACCTTAAAATGTGACCTTATTTGGAAATGTGGTCACCGTAGAAATAACCAAAGTTAAATTGTGGTCATGCTAGAGTAGTGTGGGTCCCTAACCCAATATGACTGGTGTCCCTAGGAGAAGACGGCCGTGTGAAGATAGAAACACAGGGAGAACATCATGAGAAGACAGAGGGTTGGAGTGATGCACCTACAAGCCAAGAAGCACCAAGGGTTGCAACAAACCATTGGAAGCTAGAAAGAGGCAAGGAAGGACTCTCCTCTAGGACTTAGGAGGGGTATGAGCCTGCCAACACTTTGGTTTCAGACTTGTAACCTCCAGAACTATGAGACAATACATTTCTGTTGTTTTAAGGCACCCAGTTTGTGATACTTTGTTATAGGAGCACTAGGAGATGAATGCAGATGTTATAATAATACTACCTAATATTTTTGAGCATTTACTACATGCAAATCACTGTTCTAAGTGATTTATGGGTATCAACCAATTTAATCCTCTTGGCAACTTATGATGGATGTACCAACATTATAAAATAATATATAAATTATTATAAAAAATGGGAAGCAAAATGGATTAAGTAAAGGAAGGAAATTGTGGGAAAAGAAAAGGAAAGGAATTGGGTTATTTTTGTGTGTTCTGGATAATCCCTCCTTTGAGACCCCTGAGCATGCCCCAGGAGCTGCTCTGGAATAACAGAGGTCAGCAGGTTTCCTTTAACGTAAAAATCAAAACAAACAACTTACCAAATATAGTGTGTCATCATTTGCTTCCATGAGGATCTCTGGCCGTCCCACCAGGTGTTGATGACAGAGACCTCCATGTAAGGAAAGGAACGAGTCCCCCTGCCCCCAGCTGCTATAGATGATGTCTTCTTGGATAGAACATTTGGTCCATCTTTATGGTAAGAAATGAAGGAATCAGCTGATTCATTTAGATGAAAGCAAACAAGCATGTTTGATTGTTTGATTTGTTGGAAAAGTTGTCAGCTTTATAACTATGTGGCTGATTTTCCTGAAGGACAGGGTCTTTCCTTGTCCCCCCTGCCTAGCACTATTGGGGCCAAGCATACACTTAAGATAGTCCTCGTGCCCCGTGAGTGGCTGCCTTGGGATTTGATTTCCTTCCTGTCTAACTGTTAAGGAAACACAGTTCCTCAGAAATAAAGCCCCACTGTAAGTGTATATATGAGTTGAGCCTGTAAAGTTATGAGGTGGATTTTTTCTTGTGGCTTGTGGAATCGGTTTCAGAAGCTGAGGAAACAACAGAGGTGATTTAGGCTGCCCAGATGGGTAAGTTTTAAAGGATAATTTATGTGATGCTGAGATATGTGCTAGAGTTGAAATGATGTAAATGAAGAGATTTTGGAAAGTAGAAAGCACTATATAAATATATTCCTACTCAGGATGGTTAATAATCACTCTGCTATTCAGAACACTGACTGGGAATTAAATTATTTTATACAAGCCATGTATTTTAGGTTAAACATTATCCAAGAGAGCATTTTAGGAATTGATTTCTAGTCCATCTGGAGTAGTCCTCTGCTTTTTATTATTACTTCTTATAATTGGCAATGCACATTTGTGCTTAGCTGATGAGGAAGCCCACAGTGTTATTTGCACCTTTTATCTGGAGATTTTGCAATTTTCTGCACACAAGCATTACTTAAGCTGTGTTTATGAACGTAAAGGCAAAGAAAAGTTGAGCGAACCACCTGAAATCACACAGCAAGGCAGCAGAAAGAAAAGATTAGGTCACAGAAGGCCTGACCCTCAATTATGTACTCACATCTCTTGAACATTCCCTCCTCTACTAAACATTTTTAAATATTGTATTTATATTTACATAAGGGCCTAATTAAAGAACTCAGAGCTAAATTTTCAGCTTATAAATTCGTTTGAACTGAATTCCAAATAGAGCCAGGAAACTACCACACTAGCTGATACAGCAAATGAAATCATGCTATTGTACTCATTAATATATGGCTGACAATAAAGATAATCACAAGTTTATACACTTTTACTTAAAATTTCCTCATATAACTCTGTAATAGCAGATATTGGTATATTCACATTCTGGGAACACATATGTTTAAGTGTCATTCTGTTTTTTAGCAATGATTTTTAATGTCCAAATGCCCAGATATTTCTTTGGGATATGTGTTCAGAATCTTGAAGAGTGAATTCCTAGGTAACTGTTAACATGGGAGTAAGCTAACACTCGCAGTTGATATCTGATGAAGTTATCTTTAGGAAAATGGCACCACTCACTCCAGCTGATGACATGTTATTAATATTATTGCTTGTGATGCAAATGTTCTGGGCAGAGGGACTTTCAGTTCACATTCACAACAGAATCTGTAGCAGAAAACAATAGGAGTATTGAGTACTAACTGGCCAAGCAATTTTATTTGTATTTATTTATTGACTTATTCAAGGCCACCTGGAATATTTTTTTTAATCCTGAATTTATATGCTGTGTTGATTGTCAATGTGTGCTCTATTTTCATATATAAGTATATAAAATTCCAAGCATTCAAGATTAACATGGACATTTCCATTTTTAGATTATTATTCATTTAAGAAGAAAAACAATGAAATGAAATAAAATAGCAACAATGACAAGAAATGGACTGATGCCACTGGCAGCCTTTGCCAGGGATGGAGTTGGGTGAGAACCCAACTGGATGAATGAAGGTGATGTTACATTATTACTTTGAAATACTGGCAGAGGAGTTTGGAGGATAACTAGGCAAACACTACAAAAAAACCTCTCAGGTTTCTAGAAACAATTATCTCTTTATGTTGTACTATTTTGAAGCATCTTACATTATATTATATTTGTCATTGAGGAAAAGGAGGTTATTACAAATTATGTATGTATAACTTTAAAATAGCTTCCAACATAGGTACTAATGATACTAGGAAACTAAACTGAAATAAAATAAAATTATATGTGTTTGTATACATTTACATGCATGCATACATATATTTCCTCTCTTGGATTGAGTCATCTTTTTGAAATTTTGTCTTCTACATCATACTAAGAACAGCACATCTTTAGCTTGTGGCCTGTTCTTCATTCTGGAAAGTATATTGTAAGTTATGTTGGTTTTAAGAATAGAATAGTCCCCTTTTCTTCATAATCATTTCGCCTCCACCAGCTAATATACCAAAGAATGCAAAGTGCCTGTGTTTCAATCCTAAACATACTATTGCCTCAAAGGAACTCCAAAATTTGTAAACATCTGTGCCATGAATAAAGATGTGAATGTTGGCATTGACAGGCCGTACTCCAAAGTGTCTGAAACTTATCACAGTTACATTTTGAAAGTGTTCACATCTCATTTAACACTTGCATTATAATCAATACTGCCTCAAAAAAGTGTTAATAGTATTGAAATGTACTTTGGTGCCATGAGCTGCTTTGGATTTGGAAGCACTAATTTGACCACCAAATGGCAAAATGATAGGTTTACCTTTGTGAGCCTTTTCATATGCCTTTTCATTTCCAACACGACAAATACTGTGTGTCACACTTGATACAGTAAAAGATCCAAATAAGACGCTTTGTCAACATGACTGACATGAACATAATGATGTGGTATTCTTTCTGCTTCACTCTCAGTCCTGTAGGTTGAGGTACCAGAATTTAGCTGGACATCATGTATACGATGTATAAGAATACAATCTAATTTGCTGTACACTGACTCTAAAATGCTGATTTTTTAAAAATCCATTTGTTTACATATTAGACTCATTTATCCAAAATAAAAATACACAGTGAGGCAGAAAGAAAAAAATGCTTAAAAGGAAGTTGAAACATTAAACAAAAATGATTGTTTTAATCATAATAAAAATATCCCACATTCCTCTAAGTTGTCAGTTCAAACACTAATTTATCTTGTGCTATGTCATTGCTAAAATCAGCTCCTATAATTGAGCATGAAAACTTTGTCTAACAAAACTGGTCAATTCTGATAGGAAAACGAAATTAGTTGAGAGCAAAAATTAATCTACCACATATTTGAACAAGTATTAAAAATGGTGTTTTGACTGATATTCTTTATATTGTTATAATGACAAAGTTCTTGAAACAACCCTAGTTTCAGATTTTTAAAATATGCTACTGAGCACTGCAGTTTTACAAAAACCGGTGTCAGTCATAAAAGGTATATATAACTCCTTAGTCCCCAGCTAGGATGTGGACTCTTATCAGGACCCAGAGCTATATGTACTAATGTGTTTTTAGATTAGGTGGAGGTGGCTATGTAGCAATACCAATGGATTGATGCACCACTCACCTTCCATGGTAAACCCTAAACCCTGAGGAATTTTATCAAACACTCCACTGTTAAAGGACTTTCTCCTTTTCCAAGAAGATTTTTGAGAATAATGCCTCCATTTTTGCAAAAGCCTGGATCAGTTTAAGAAATATCCATTCTTGCTTATTGGTAGCTTTTTGCTTTTCAGAGCAAATTCACTATGGCAAAGATATTACCCAGATCACTATGAGTGCGTGAGTGTGTGGGGGTGCATGTTTGTGTGTGTCTGTGTGTGCATACTCACACATGGATATTTTTAAATTATTGTTTTCCTCAAGTTCTAACAAATCAGAAGATTTAATTAAATAACCTCCTATTTCCCAAAATCTTACAAAACATCAACATCTCCTATCGGTCTTTGCAAAGCTGATCTCTTTCTTCAACCCATTTATGAACATGTCTATTTTGCCTGGACTTTTGGAGCAGACCATAGACACACAAAGAACCCATTTCTTAAGTTAGACATGCTTTTTCTTGCATGTTAGTAATTATCAGGTCCTAAGAGATGAAATCAAAGTAGAGAAGTATAAAGATGAAGTTTGGCTGGAAAGGTGCTTTGTCCTGGTTATTTATCTTAATTCTATGGAAATTAAAAGGTATCATTGACTCATTTAGTGCTCCTCAACATTGTGGGCTGCCTTATTGGAGGGTTTTCCCTTGTTCTCAGATCACACACACACACACACACACACACACACACACACACATGCACGCACAAACTAGATGCTCAGTTACTATTTATAGGTTATCATCTGCCAGGGTCTTTGAAATTTCTGTTTTGCATGAAAGACAAAGAATTCCTCTGTCTGACTGCTCATTGAGAGTTTCCTGATACAAGAACATAATTAACTCTTTACTGGCCTAACTAATTTCTGCATTTTAAAAAGTAGCCATATATGACAAAAGTGGAGCACTCAATCCACAGGGTGGCCATTAACTGCGCTCCGTTACTGTATGTTCTCAATTCAGACCACAATTACTGTCAGGGAATTGCACTGGAAGCTCCTTCTTGTACGCAAACAGGAATATTATTCATTAAAGAGCACTTTCAATAAAATACAATCTATATTTTTTAATGAATATTTGAGAAAGAAAATACAATCTTGGGTTCAGAAACCTGCAATATGGTTATTATTCTTTTAATAACATAGACTTTCTCATGTACATACACTGACAGACGTAGGAGAAGGAAGCAGAAATGAGATGGCGGGCTTTAACTCAGAAAAAATGAAAAAGCCGAGCCACAGTAAACTAAGTCAATGTTAAATAAGAATTTCCTCAACCACCTACGGCAGACACAGCCTTCTATGGGTTTTATTGATGTCCCTGGGATAGTAGATTCTACTTAAATCTTTCAAGCCCAGTTAAATATGGGAACATGAGGCACTTCAGAGACTGAAAAAGCCAAGAGGCCCATCTAAGACCATCCCTGGCTCCAAGAATGTGCCACCCCACACGAAATTCTTTTTTCTCTTAATGCATCTTTAATTTTAGTGACTGTAATTTTTGTATTTTCAGAGTGGTGATTCTGATAACACACCTAGTTGCATTTCCTAGGAAGTGATACCAGTAATGTTCAATGCTCAAAAAAAGTCTACAATTATTTCCCTTTAATGATCTTTAAATATGAGTCTGTACTAAAAAAAACCAAGGAGTATGTTTCACACTTGTAGGTACATACACACATATGTATAGACACACATATATAGACACACACACACATACGTATACTTGTAAAAAAAAATAAGCTAGTGGATTTGTTAATGCAAAAGCAGTTTGTTCCGGTAGCACTCCTTTGGTAGTCCAGCTACGTTGCCAATTGCTTCAAAGAGCAAAATCACTCTATAGACTGAGAGTGTTTCTTCTTTGACAAAAAAATTTCAGGAATTCTGCTACTCAAACAAACCTTCTATTGAAAACCTAAAATGTGCTTTCCAGAAAACAACTGGATTACAATTCTTTAAAGGAATGAAAAATAGGTAGAAATAGCCTATTAAAATTTAATCTTCTGAGGAAAAAAAAATGCAACATCTTGTTTTAAAAAAGAAAGATCACTAATTGAGAGTTTCCTAAAGAAAACTGTTACATAAAGGCCTGAATTCACAGTGCGTTAAATGATTTAAAGTGATATCATGCAGAATACACTCCCCTGCTTCCACAAAAGAAATTGAGCGCCAGTTATCAAGATTATTGTCAACATCCTGATATTAGTTTTGAATCATGTTTTAACTATTAAGGAGATGAATAATTTTGAAGTAGATTCCCTGAAAATGAACATTGTTTTCCCCTCTTTTATTTTCAGTTTGGTTACCTGTGAAGGCCATGATTAGGTAATACACACATTTAATATCTGAGAATAGGGATATAGTAAAAATGCCTTTCAACATTTCCTGAAGCAGGTTGTTTCTCCTCGTGCCTATTACTGGCAAATGGAAAAGAATTTAGAATTTCAGACACAGCACTTGGCTTGCGTGTGCCAGTCATGCATGGAGTGAAATGTGTTAACCTTTAAACAATTTGGGAGTGGATGCAGTTAATAGGTAGGACAGATAGTTACAAAGTCCTGATTAACTACAGAGCGCACAGACATGTGGAAACTTATATATGGTGAAAGAGAAGAGACAGCAGCGATTATTTACCGTTCTAGAGACCAGGTCCCGGGGAACAGAATGAGGAAATTCTGAACAGCAACATTGCCCTCTTTTGGCAAAACAGTGTACAATGTGTTTACCTTACTCCCAGGTGAAAGCATTTCTTCAGGACACAGACATTTTCCACATCAAGAAAAATGACACAAACTGAAACAAAACAAAAGAGAGGGAAAGAGTTCACCTGTGTGCCCATAAGGTAGACGCTATTCGCACACGGAGTAAAGACACTTAAGTGACAGGCTAACAAAGAAGCCTTTACACTCAGGCTTTCTGTGGTCCAGTTCCAGTGACAGCCGTTTTTTTTTTTAACCCTTGTATTTATCTTTGACTGCTTCAAGCCGTCTGCAATGTAATCAGAATCATGTAGGACTCAGAATGTGAACAAATAAAACAGGAGCTAGTTCTTTGTGAGCCCTTAGTGTTTCAACATGCGTGCAGTCTGCAGCTCGAGCTGAAGTCACTGAATAAAGAGCTGTATCCCACAGAAAAGACTTTTGTGCTTTGCGGTTCTAATGAAGCCTGCAGATGATCTAGGACAGGGAAGGAAAGGGGCTTGATTGCATCAAAAACGGAAAAGAAAACTGTCAGGACAAGACACAATGTTAAATTAATTACTTTTATTCACGCTGTAGGTGCCAGCGGCACTCTTTAACTAATACTAATTTCAGGCTTGTCTCCGTCTCTAATTTCCTCTGTCTTTCAAGTTATAGTCCTTCTCTTGCTGGATCCTTGCTATGGGATTTTTCTGTGTGGTACCTCTGGAATTTAGGAATGTCTGATGGTACAAATGCAGATGCACTGAACCAGTTTAGAAAATTATTTATTATATTCTTCTCTCCTCGACTATGAAATTAATCACCATTCTTGCTAGCCCTAAATATATCACCTTTGCTAGCTTACAGCCTATATATATTTGAAGGAAGGTACCTGTTCTCTTAATGATCACAGCCCTTTTAGGGACTAGGACAAAGTGAGTTCATCATCTTTCCTTCAACAGTTTGAGAAAAATTTCACTTCACGAAAGGAGGGTGAGCATTATGTTCCATTCTTTTTCATCTAACTGATTCTTACCAAATAAGAGGACAGTAAAGGGCAATGAGTTTCTACAAATAAAAATCTAATTGTAAAATAAATACAGTCTTGGAGTAGAGAGGTAATTCACATTTGAATTTGTATACTGATTTTGCATCTTTTCATTCTTGTGATTTGGAATACCTGGATCATTATGTATATGTTATCATTATTTTCAAAGTAGGACTTTAGGGGAGTTAGGGTTTAATGTTTAGGTCACATTGTCTTCATAGGATTTATTTGCCAAAAAAAAAATGCTTGAGTCACTTGCTATACCAGGATATTGCTGTACATAAAAATTCTGAAAAACTATTTTAAACTCTTTTGCAACCAATTTAGAAAATTTTGTCAGTTAATGCTATTAATGTTAAAAGTTTACAAATTGCTTTCACATAAATCATCTTATTTTACCTTTACCCAGTATGGTAAGTAAAGATCTATTTTTATTGTTTCCACTTGGCAGATAGGGAATTTGGAGATCAGAGAGTTAATGTGACTGTCTAAGAGCACATGAAACGTTGATGGTGAGGTTGGACTCAAACCCAGAGTTCTAAATTTAATTTCTGTGCTCTTTTGCTTTTCCTTCTATGTGTGATCATATAACTTATTTCCCTACCTGCCTAAAAGCAAAGCAAATGGAAATCTGGCCTTCAAAAGCCTTCAAACAGCATGTGGAGCTCGTAACTAAACTGTATAGAAACATTTGAAAAATAAAACTGAACTTGGGCCTTCCTGTTCACTTCTGTTTAAAAAAATTTAAAACGGCAACATTATCTTAGTAGAAGCACATTTTATATGAAACCACATTTCACGAGGCAAAAACAAAGTTTTTTACTTTCACAACTCTTTCTGCAGTATCGATATGCTTCAAAGCGACAAATAGAGCTATCCATTAACATCCTTGTTCTTGACATCTCTCTCCAGTAGTACCTCTCCACGTTGTATCTATCAGCCTCTGCAGGATTCATACCTGAAGAAAGGCAAACTAATCTTCCAATGGCAGGATTTGAGGAGCATATAGGTGGCAAAAGCAATTGTATAGGTCTGCCACCAAACACAAACAACACTACCAGGTAAGCCTTGCTAGACAGCATTGCTCTGTTAGACCGTATTTTCACTGAATTCCTCTTTGAATCTAAGGAATTTGCTTACTATTACCTGTAGAAGAAAATGTCCTTGTGCAAATTTCTCCCGGCCAAAATATGCAAGCCCTTATTACTGTAGGAAAGAGCCAGTTCCCTATAGTCATCTATGTCTTTTCTGCATGAATGTGTTCATTGACCTTTGAGGCCAGCAACGTAATTGGGGCGTGGGGGGGAAGGAATATCATTTCTTCTAAAATAAAAAAAATCAGTAAGGTTGCTGCTTTTACATTTGGAAAGAGAAAGAAGCCAATTTTTCCTGTCTCTGTGAGTGCTGACATAGACATACACTATAGATTTAGAGTAACTTGTGTGGCTGTTTCATTTTCACATAGGAAATATAATTCAAGTAAGATTCAAGTGACATTTTCCAGCGTGATGCTCAAGTTATAAATAATAATGGTTCCCAGCATTTTTTTTTTCTGGTTCAAAATAAATCCAAAATGATTCAAATAGGTATTGCTACTGTAATTTAATCAGCTGGTCAAATAGGAGTGTTTATACTAGGGGCAACAATCTTAAAAACATTTTTTTAGCTTTTTTTTCTTTCTTTGTACATCTGGATCCTGGCAGGTAAAACAAAAGATATCAAGATATCATTAAAGATTACTGTTGCAGGTTTC
>NW_012140191.1:3080874-3082020 GCF_000956105.1 Propithecus coquereli
GTTGCAGACTTTATGATGCCCCATGGAATCGAGCCTCAGTGGTTTTCAAATTGTGTATATAGGCAGTCCCCTCATTCGGGATGGGTTATATTCTGAAAGTTCATTTGTAAGTCCTTGTGTGGAACTCAGAGTGCATTTTCTTCCAGTGACAATATTATAACAGTGATTAGGACCCCAGGCCAACCTCCCCCACAATGTTGTTGCAACATTGTTTTACATTTTCAGAGAAAACTTATAAAAAGTATGGGTGTTTTCATGCTAGTAATCAAACAACACAGGAAAATAATAAAATTGAAAAGGACTATTTTTGAAATGCTGGTGCTTGAGGAAAGCAGGTTTAATTAGAGGAGGATGAGGATGTAGGTGGAGATTGTTGTGGAAATTCTGAAGGGGACTCCTGGGCACACTCAAGGGCTCTAGCGGCAAATGGCACCGGCTTGTGATTGTGTCTAATTTCACTTCACCATTTGAGACTCTCCTTCACTCTTTATTACAGGTGTATCATGAATGCTTATGAACCATAATTGAGGTCATTGTTTCTCTGTGTGTTCACAGATGGAAGGAATTGCTAAGGGGGGAAAGGGTGATTCTGAGGTAACTGTGCAGGAGATTGAAGAGGGAAAACCAACATCAGCGGCCATGGCCACAGCAACCACAGAAGGTTTCCTGAGGAAAAATTAGCAAGTTATAAATGGTTGCTCAGAGAGAAAGATGGGCACAGCACATCTAGTCCTCTGAAAGTAAGAGGTGTAGTTCAGACACATTTCCATCCTGAGCAGTGTGGATCTTTTCCAGAAAAAGCTAGTGGAAGGGGAACTTCGCATGGTTTCATGTGTATAGGCTGAGTAGGGGGTTCTTTCTTTGCCAGATATTTACAAGGTTGGAAATGTCTGTGTTCTGTAAGTGGGAAATAGGGAGGCATAGTAGATGCAATGAGTTCCCTATGCTTTTCATGCTTTGTTTTAAATATTTGTGAGCTCAGTTTCATATATACCTGCATACATAGGCTGACAAATTATATAAAATGTATGTGTGTGTATGTGTGTGTGTATACATATACAAGTTTCAATATACTGGGAAAAAGGAATTAAAGAATGTATTGACCCATGGATTTTAAAAAAGGACCCTAGTTAACACATTCTTTCA
>NW_012140191.1:3084285-3086846 GCF_000956105.1 Propithecus coquereli
CAAGAAAGAAAAAAATTATATTTCCAGCACACTAATTGGCTTGGTGGTGAAAAATCTTTACATAGCCATAAAATGTAGTTCTTTATGTTGTTTTTCAACTTGTAGAATCAACTCATGGCTTTTGCTTATAGAAAAGAATGTAATTGTTAGAAATAATAACAAGCTAAAGATGCAAGAATAATAGACAGAAGGTAAAATATGTAAAGTGGAAAACAGGGTAGAGAAAGAAGGAAAAGAGCTAATATTTTTACCTGAGAAAGTGGGAAACACAGTGATATTGAAAGTGATGCATCGTAGACTTCATACCAAGGCAATGTACATTCATGTTTTGAAATAACCCTTTCTATTCAAGTAGTATAGCAATTCTTGACAATATTAGTACCATGATCTGCTTCCTCAAACCCCTGTGAACAAATCTAATCTCCCTTGACTGCAGGGTGGTGAGAGCAATCTAATCATCAAGTTGCTACAATCACTTTTATAGCAAACTGTGGTAGGCAGAATAATACATCTCCCCTTCCCAGATATGTCTGTCTTAATCCCCAGAATCTGTGAATATGTTACCTTACATGAAAAAATCGAATTTGCAGATGTGATTAAGTTAAGGGTAGTGAGATGAGTGGATTATCCTAGATTATCTGGTGGTCCCAATATAATCACAAAAAGGATTCCCTTACAAGAGGGAAACAGGAGGATCAGAGTCAGAGGGAGATATTTGAAGATACCGTACTGCTGTATTTAAAGATAGAGGAATAGCCTACAAGCCAAGGATTGCAGGTTGCCCCTAGAAGCTGGGAGAATCAAGAAAACAAATTCCCCGTTACAGCCTCCAGAAGAAACACCACCCTGCTGACCCCTTGATTTTAGCCCAGTAAGATCTATTTTGGACATCTGACCTCCAAAACTATAACATAATAAATTAGAGTTATTGTTTTAAGACACTAAATTTGTGATAATTTGTTACAGCAGCAATAGGGAACTAACACACAAACCAATTTACACAGCTCATCAAGTGAATGGATTTCTGCCATTTCTCTGTTCAAAGTCACTTTTAGTGTTTGTGGTCAAAATACGGTAAAAGCCAGATAATGTGGATATGCAACTACATAATGTTTATTTACTCAGTACTTATGAGGAGTGTTTCAACCTGAGCTACACATTAGAAGCATCTGAGGTGCTTTAAAAGTACCGTATGTCCAGGCCCTACAGTAAAACAATTAAATCAGAATTTTTGGGAGTAAGACTCAGCATCAATATTTTTTAAAAGGTCAGTAGGTGATTTTATCATGAAGACAGAGTTGAAGACCAGTGATCTACATTACTCAAGAAAGCCACTGACACAAGAGGTTGTATTATACACAGAGACTCTAAAATATGCAAGATCGATATAAGACTATTAATAAGGGACATTCTTCCCTTGTTCATCTCCTGCCCTACTGTGAGATAGTATGTTTCTCCACCTACAATTGCTATATACTTTTATTGCTACACAATTTCCTCCCTATAATATGTTCAAAAAATGGAAATCATTATAAATCCTTATCTAGACATATTGTGGCATCCAGGAATGCTGAATGGGGAATTCTGAAACCTTATCTCAACTTGATTGACTCCTACTGAGATCTTACCTTCTCACTTCTTGTGTCAGAAGAATGAAAAATATTCTCCTCGTTTTGCAGCCTTCTCTTCCCGTCTATCCCATTAGATCCTATTAATGTGTACTGTCTTTTCTAAATTCATTAACTTAACTCATTTTATTTCTACCGAGTCAACTACATGCTGTCTCTCTATTCATTCAACTGATTATTTCTCTGAAAGTCTTCTCTGATTACATACAAAAAAGAAAATTTAAAAAAAAATAGCTATATTCAAAAGCAAAGAAAATCTCATTGTGAATCTGAACCAGAAGAGATATATAAAGTGGTAAGTGGGGCAGAGGCTGTGGTTTGCCACGTACTGGATATGTTAGTTGAGGAATGAGGTTCAAGTTGGACCTGGGAACCAGTGGCCTTAAGGCCACTTGGGGCCTTCTAGGTCCTCAAGTGTGGCCTTTTGATTGAGTCCAAATTTTACAGAGCAAATCCTTTATTTAAAGGGGTGGAGCAGAGAAAGATGAAGCTTTTCTTGCCCTCTTTGGTGGTTCTTGGTATCAGAAGGCTGCAGGTTCCCCACCCCAACCCTTTAATGCCTACATAAATTGAACTGGATTTCCTGCATCCAAGGCCTGGGCCAGCCGCCTGCTAGCTAAAGTATCTGGACTTGAACCATTCATAATTACTCCGCAGCATGGGAGTCACACATTCCAGCACAGATTATATTCTGGCCTGAAAACTCCCCAGGCAGGGGGTGATGTGTAGTCAACTCAAAACTTGAGACAGAGAAAATTGAGTGGAGAGAAAGAGAGACAGAGATGGGGAGACAGTGAGAGAGAGGAGAGAACAAATTCCCGATCAAGAAAAGCTTGTAAATTATTATTAAAAACTAGTACCAACATGGACCAGCCAACAAGACCAAAATCAACTACTGGGAGATGAATTTAATGTTGACAAAATGAAAGTTAT
>NW_012140191.1:3086896-3088191 GCF_000956105.1 Propithecus coquereli
TGTGTGTGTGTGTGTGTGTGTGTGTGTGTGTGTGTGTGTGAAAGCAAAACTGATCCTTGGAATGATATATGTACTTAAATGGAATCCTTAGCTGTGGATAATACAAAGGAAATAGCCCCATTTTATCGTATTTTATTTATTGACTACTTTTGAAACATTGAAGATAATTTCTTAGTTATAACATTTAACATTTTTGAAGCATACTATGTAACATGTACTGTGAATACCTCTCCCCATGAACCCTGTAAAGAGGTTCCTATATAAATCCCACTTACCTTAAGAGGAAACTGAGACTCAGAGATGTTATATAATTTGTCCAAGATTATACATATGGTACATGGTGGAGAAATTTAGATAGAAATCTGCTTGATTCAAAATTTACTTCTCCTTACATATTATACGTACTTGAAAATAGATTCTAATGCAGAGAGTAGTTAGGATGGAAAAAAGATAAATTTTCTTACTTAATTCGCTTATGCTTAATATGTACTTAATATGAGTTCAATAGTGAGCTCAGAAGGCAGTGACAGCAGCAAAGAAAATATTTCTATCCCCATGTTCTAATAGATCATTTTGCTCCTTTCCTGATGAGAGGTCTTCCAGCTGACTCAGAATATCAATGAGACTGATTATAAGGAGAACATGTGAGAGCACTAGATATATTATTACGCAATCATTTCCACTATTGAAAAATCTTCAAATTATTCTTAAATAGGGATAGTTCTACTTTTCCATAGATCAAAGACACTATAACAATGGAACTTGAAAATAGTTACCTAGAATTAAATATAGTCAACAAGGTTGTTCTTAATTTTTGGTATCTTTCATTATTGACTTGAAGTTACATTAATAAACTTCTACTTTACAATGATCTACTAGACATATGTCAACTATCAATCTTCCAAGGACCCTCTTTCTGTATGAATCAATGCACAGAAGTACAAAAAGAAGAGAAGAGGTTTTGAGGGATGAGTCAAAAATCAACAAGCAATTTCAGGAGATTTCTGAAAGAAGGCAGATGAGCGTGGATGAGTGAATGAAACAGAAAGGCTGCAGACTAGAATACACGAGAGAGCTACAGAGAAGTCTGAAGCCAGTTTTCTCTCAAATGAATTATTGAGAACACCTGGGCCCAGAGTTAGCACCTCCTGGAGAGGCCTGATCTGATATTCAGGGATGAAAAATAAATGAATTAAAAACCTTCATAAGGATTAAATGTACCTATGGCTCCGTGGGTAACCAACATTTACCTCCAGGTAGAAAATAGATAGGTCTTCTCTAAACAAATATCCTAA
>NW_012140191.1:3099656-3102037 GCF_000956105.1 Propithecus coquereli
TTTTTGACTCTTATTATAAGAGAAATGGGGAGCCAAATTCACTGAAATTTGTTTCAGTGGAAATTTGAGCAAAACATTTAATAGTAAAAAAGCACTAATTGGAGAAAACACTATATGCTGTATTGTAAAAAGGAAACTTTCAGGTCGTTTCAGGAAGGACTGAATGACCTTTCAATCTTTAACTTCTAAAACTGGACTCTATACAGTAACATTCTATTGAAAAATGCTTTGAGAAGAAAAATGTAATATAATTGGGTTTGTCACTGAGTTATGAATCAGCAGGGTATTTAATCTGCCCTTGATTTAATCTTGAGACACTTGATGCCAGGGCATTCTGACTATGGTCTCCACTATGGAATTCTCCATTTAGGGTGTCTTTTCATTTGTAATTAAATTGAAAAGTATCTATTTGCTACTGGTTCCAACCTGAAAATGTAGAAATATACTGTGGTGTAGCCTGCATAGTACTCTTGGACTTCTCTCTTCTTTCTATATATTTTGTTGATGGGTAACCAGAGCAGTAAATTCAACTGGGTTTTGGCTTTACCATTGGAGTGATAGTCATACAATTTTTGTATTGTTATGCTTTTGATTGCACTAATGATATTTGGAATAAGCAAATATACATAAAGAATCCACATGAATATGTTGAGAGTAGTAAAAAGGATACTCATAATCCATTCTATCTTTTATAGTTGATATGACCTGCATTCAGTCAATATTTATTGTGTACTTACTCCGTATCTGAGGCTGTTTTAAGCATTATAGGCACAAAAAATGAGCAATTTGTAGTATCTACCTTCGTAGAGTTTAAATAAACAAGCGAACCTCGTGTGATAAGTTCTATACAAGAAGTATAAGACGCTATAGCACAATATAGAGGGGGCATCTCATCCAGCTCAGGAAGTGCAGTGCTATTCAGGGTATGTTTCAAATGCTTAAGTATACATGCATGCGCACACAAACACAAGTTTGGATTTGCTTTTTCAAACACCTAAAATAGCATGCCCATGGGGCTAATTTTCTTAGTGAACAGGTATTTGTAACCAGAGAAACGGATCTGGTCTTCATTTTAAAGAGAAATTCAGGGAATTTCCTTGATAAAATAAAATGAACAGATATTTATCATTTCCACAGACTTTGCCAAATTTACATGATCTGATCCTTCACCTCATTAGAAACTCCCTATTCCCAGCAGAGTTATAACCTGGGATGTAATTGCAGCAGCTACTACCAGGTTTCCAGCTATCTGAGGTCAAACAAATAGTTGACTTCACCATCTGGGTTGCTAGCAATTATACAGAAATTGTATTACATATGGATGCCCAATGGGTAAAAGTCAAGAGCCATTGTAAATTGAAGCCTTAGAGTTCTGCAGAAAAAATAAGATTGACTGCCTGAAATAAACATTTTGGACAGGTGGGATTGGGACTGCTAAATCAGCAGCAGAGGACAAGCCTCTAGTTTCTCTTTTTTTGGGTACACTCTTTGGGTACCGTCACTGACATGATTACATGTCAGTTCCACTACACTTGGGACCAATGGTGGTGGAAGAAAGAATGTTCTTGATGATTATGTTTTCTACCTGGTCTTTAGCCAGGACCTTATGTATTCCTAATGCAGAGTTTTCCTATATTAGCAATCATTTTCCAACCATGAAAAATTCTAACTTGTGTTTTGTTGACAAGTAGTTGGGATTTTGTTTCAGCAAACTCATAAAGTAGAAACTCTTATTCCCTGGAAGAGAGAAAATGAGTCAAATATCAAGATGAAAACTCAACTCTTGCCATGTTGGAGGGAGTTGAAAGAATAAGTTCATGCTTTTTAAGAGAAATTCCTCTATCAGCTATAAAGAAATACAAGAGGTCTTCAAAAATTTCCCGGAGGAAGAGTCTATGTGGAACCCAGCACTATGGGAGGAATTAGCCCCAGGGAGGAGTGATGTAAGAGAGTGTAAGGCAGAGAAAACAGCTTCTGTTACCCGGAAGAAAGCGACAACATGACGCAAAGAAAGAATTGAAGAGGTTCAAGTTTAGTATGGGTTGAGTGGAGAATGTGAGAGTACAATATGCACTGAGAAGGTCTGCATGGCCATTTGCAGAATAAAAGACTGTTAAATGAGCAGGTTTGTCCTGGAGAGTTGCAACTCATCTGAATCGTGATTATGAAAATTTTCAAAAAAAACTGGCAAAACTCGCTATACCCATTTTCTTGGAGATGAGAATGAGATTCAGATTTTAATTTGGGGGCTCACCTTCAAGTCCTAAGATCTTTTCTTTCATGGAATATCACTATAAATAGAGGGGTAAATCTGACTATTTAACCCTACAAATATACTTTTGAAGACATTTTATGTAGGTAAATCTATATATCAAAATGTC
>NW_012140191.1:3104542-3108035 GCF_000956105.1 Propithecus coquereli
TCTTTGATTTAAATATTTTAGATGTATTTCAATCCATTGCATATTCCACACTTGCTTGTGCTAAATTGTCCCAGATGAGCTGTCAATAATATCTTCAAATAGGCTCTTGAGTCATTTTATGATTACTCTGGTAGTCTTTGTTTCCCTGATTTGGTATGGCAAATGTTCCGGGGTCGTCTTTATATATCTGCCCAACATGTGGAATCAGACATTTCCCAAAGGATTCTTGTATTCTTTTAGATAGAAATGATATTTAGAGACCACTGTGAGGATCTAGAGATTTGATTTGATCATTGTTTCTAGGATTTTTCAGTAGACAGAGCTAAGAAATATTTTTTAAAAAATTTTTTTAATGCATCACAAATACTTGTAATTCAAATTCAGGACTACAGAATTTTTACATAATCTCATCAATCTTACATCTGTATCCTGTTTCTCCCTTGCCAAAACTTCCTAGTTCTCAACAGCACCAGTTAATTATTATTTTTTATTCCATAACATGCACATAACAGTCTGAGAATAAAAATACCAATTAACTAATGACATTTTTCTTTTTGTTTTCTTTCTGCCCTAGGTTATATATACAATCAAATATTAACACAAGATATATATCATTAAATATTACAAGTTTTAGAATTGTTTGGGATAATCCCTATTCCGTATTTTGCCACAAACTTGACCACAGAGTTGAGTTTCGTATGTTGTCATTAGCTTTACCTTCTTCTCTGACCACAGATTTTACTCATAACTCTGGTTAGTCATCTTAGGGTTTTTATTTTTCACCTCAGGTAAGACCAGAAAAAAGGGTGTTTGTGGTCTTTTTTAAAATTAAAAAAAAATTATTTCAATAGATTTAGGGGATGCAATATGTTTTTGTTACATGGATGAATGGTATAATGGTGAAGTCAGGAATTTTAGTGTACCCATCACCAGAATAGTGTACATTGTACCAGATAAGTAATTTTTGATCTCTCATCCCCCTTCCACCCTCCCCTTTCCTTAGTTTCTAATGTCCATTACCCCACTTTATGGCCGTATATACCCACTGAGAAGTGAGAACATGTAGTATTTGCTTTTCCATTCTTAAGATACTTCACTTAGGATAATGGTCTCCAGTTCCATCCAAATTGCTACAAAAGACATTATTTTATTTTTTTTGTATGGCTGAGTAGTGTTCCATGGTATCACACATTTTTGTTTATGGTATTTTGACTCTTCTCGATCCTTTAACAAAATATCTTCTTTCATTGGCAGAAGCAGTTCACCACTGAGCATATATTAATGCAATGGAGTATGTATTTTTCCTTTTCTTGGATAGCCAGATATATTGGATAATGCTGCTTGTATTAACATCAGTTTTAAGTTGGGGATATAATAGGAGTAAGGATACCATATGGAGATAATCTGTATCCTTTATTGACTGGAGAATATGGCTTCCTAGAATCACAATCAATTCTGTGCTACTACTCTTTAAAATGTAGCAATCTTGGAAATAGACCACTTAAAATGTATTATATTAGATGGAAACAATAAAAAAAAAACATATGATTTAGAATAGTAACAAGGGGAACATAATACTTGATGGACCCAATGGTTTTAACTACTTTCCCAAATAACTTTGATTTCTCATAGTCAATACAACATTTAGGTAAGATTTTACATATAAAAATTTTAATTCTTAGAAGTGAAATAAAACATGTCAATGTCAAAGCAGAATAACAAAATGGCTATTTAACAGCACTATGCATGCCAATAAATCACAGGGAATCTCTCTCTCCCTTACTTGCTCTCCCTAGTGGGATAAACACGATTTGTCACATTCAGAGAATATTGTATACTGTAGGAATAATCAGAACATATTGTTAGCTCCAATTTTCCATCATTTATTTTTCAGTGCCAAACAAAAGTAAACCTCACCATACAGTTTAGTCGTGGGTAGAAAGAGAATTAGCTTTTAAATGGGAGCTACAGTTTTAAAAAATGGCTCTTAAAAGTAGAAGATGGAAGGAAACACCGCTCGTATTAATAATGCACAATTGTGCATTGTGCTTAGTAATGCTATAGAAAAGCCTCTTTAAAAACTTTTCATTGCTACATATTTTGCATAATGCCTATATTAAAAATCAATGTACTATTTGCCTCTGGAAACACTACAGCTGATCTCTAAGTCAGTTTGAAAGAAAACTGAACTCAACAGACAAAGACTGATTCTTCATCCATCTGATATGTCATGCCAACAAATGGTTTTTGTGTGCACTCTGTCAGTGTCTTAATCAGTGTCGACAGCCCCCGGCACCGACTCAGCTCTGAAAGCTCTTCTCACACTTAGGCCTTTAGCTTGTATATGTTGTAGAGACATTCAGATGAGGCCTGATAATACACATGATTTACACAATCCTGTCAATTCTTGGATTTGTCACACATCAGAATCACATAAGATGAATTTCTCCTCTATTGCTGTCTAAGCTACTTAAAGAATAAGTTGCAAAGATAATATTTCTCCTAATTGCTACCCAGAGCTATTTATTTGAGGTTAGAATTTTTATAAAAGGGGGTTTGTATGAACCTGTTAGTAAAATTTTATAGTAATTAGGTTCTCATATATAGATGTTTATATATACATTTTTTTTGTTTTTGACTACTAAATATATGTAAATGATTGCATGGGGTTATGTGAGTCAAGGTTGAATATGTGTTTGCTTTATTAAATGTACTTTTTGGAACAATGTAAATTTAAAAGCTTTTGGGTAATACATACATATGAATAAAAAAATTTTGATTTAGAACTTGGCATATTGTCTATGTATTTCAGATTAAAGTAGCACCATATAAGGGAACACTGTGGTATAAAACTGAACACTGTATATTTATTAGATAGTTTTAAAATATAGATTGACTTGTGTCTGTCTAATAATGGGCCCAAGAACTTCACAATAGGATAAAAATTGGGGATATAATTATCTTCCTCAGAGATAAAGACCTCTATAGTCCAGTAAGAACAAAAGAGTCTGTCTCTGTTCAGTGAAGAAGAGATGACAAGGGTACATGAAAGGTTTAATCTCTAGTATGAGATATAACTGAAGTATCCAGAGAACTTAAAACAGTAACCTGAAATACTTCCAGAACTCATAGAAGAACTCAATTACATGGCAGAATATAAACTAAATGCATATAAATGAAAAACTTTTGGTATTAAAACAAGGGTCTTTTAATTATACTGTTTATATTTAAACACTTTGTTACTAGCTATGGAATTATGGATAAGTTAGTTAACCTCTCTATGCCTCAGATTTCTCATCTATAAACTAGAGCTAGGATTAGTAATTGCCTCACAGGTACATTGTTAAGATTACATTAGAAACTTCATGAAAGCTTATTAGAATAATAGCCAGCATATAGAATATGTTTAATAAATGTTAGCTATTATTATTATCATACATGAAATACATCATTAGAAAATATAGTGAAAACCTATCTCATTAACATCAGAAAC
>NW_012140191.1:3108725-3175053 GCF_000956105.1 Propithecus coquereli
TATTTGACAGATAAGAATGGCCATATTATGGTATACTGATGTGACGGAAAATTATATAGTCAATGATAAGGGTTATTTGGAAGAAAATATTTTATATTTCTTGATATCTGTTGTATTATCTCCTTTTTCATTTCTGATTGAGCTAATTTGGGTCCTTTCTCTTCTGTTTCTGGTTAATCTAGCAACAGGTCTATCAATTTTGTTTATCTTTTCAAAGAACCCACTCTTTGTTTCATTGATCCTTTGTATTGTTTTTTTATTTCCATTTTGTTTAATTCTGCTCTGACCTTAGGTATTTCTTTTCTCCTGCTGGCTTTGGGTTTGGTTTGCTCTTCCTTTTCTAGTTCCTTGAGACATGTCATTAGATTGTTGATTTGTGATCTTTCTATCTTTTTGGATGTAGGCATTTAAGGCTACAAATTTTCCCCTTAGGACTGCTTTTGCTGAATCCATAGATTCTGGTACCTTGTATCCCCTTTGTCATTCAGTTTGAGGAAGCTTTTAATTTCCATCTTAATTCGATTATTGACCCAATAATTGTTCAGCAGCAGGTTGTTTAATTTTCATGACTTTGTGTAGAATAGAGTGTTTCCCTTGGAGTTTATTTCTAGTTTTATTACTCTGTGGTCTGAGAAGATATATGATATGATTTCTACTATTTTGAATTTCTTGAGAAATGTTTTTTGGCCTAAGATATGTTCAATCTTAGAAAATGTTCCATGCACTGATGAGGAGAATGTGTATTCAGTAGTTTTGGGGTAAAATGTTCGGTAAATGTCTGTTAGACCTATTTGTTCTAGAGTCCAGTTTAAGTTCAGTGTTTCTTTCTTTATTTTTTGCTTAGATGATCTGTCCAGTTCTATCAGTGGGGTGTTGAAGTCATTGGCAATTACGATGCTGATGTTTATATTTTTGCTTAGATCTAGTATGGTTTGCTTTATTAATATGGGCATTCTTGTGTTAGGTACATAAACATTTAGAATTGTTATATCTCCTTGTTGCATTACTCCCTTTACCATTATATAATGTCCATCTTCATCTTTGCTTACTATTATTGATTTAAAGTCAATTTTATCTGGCGTGAGAATGGCTACACCAGTTTTCTCTTGGTTTCCTTTTGCATGGAATAGTTTTTTTTCATCCCTTCACCTTGAGTCTGTATGAGTCTTTGTGGTTTAGATGTGTTTTCTGGAGACAGCAGATACTTGGCTTGTATTTTTTTCATCCATTCAGCTAGCCTTTGTCTCTTGAGTGGGAAATTCAGACTTCTCATGTTGATTCATAGAATTGATATGTGGGATGCTGTTCTGTTCATCATGTTGGCTAGTATCTTATTGCTTTATTTTACGTCTTGTGCTATTGTTTCATATGAGCTCTGAGCTTTAGCTTTTGGGTGGTTTTACTCTAGCAGGTTTCCACTGTACTGATCCATGTATAATGCAGTTCTGAGTACTTCCTGCAGGGCAAATCTGGTCTTGGCAAATTCCCTTGATGTTTGCTTATCTGGAAAAGTCCTTGTTTCTCCTTCATATATACAACTTAGTTTTGCAGGATACAAAATTCTAGGCTGGCGGTGTTCTGTTTAAGAAGACTGAAGATGGGTCCCCAATCCTTTCTGACTTATAAGTTCTCAGTTGAGAAGTCTTCAGTTTGCCTGATGGGTTTTCCTTTGTAAGTTACTTGATGTTTTCACCTTACCACTCACAGGATTTTCTCCTTTGTGTTGACTTTTGCCAGTCTGATGACTATGTATCTAGGTGATTGCCTCTTTGCAATAAACCTCCCAGGTGTTCATTGAGCTTCTTGTATCTGGATGGCTAATACTCTAGCAAGACCAGGGAAGTTTTCCTCAATTATTTCCTCAAATAGATTTTTCAGCTCTTGTGCATTATCTTCTTCACCCTCAGTGATGCCTATGATTCTTATATTTGGGTGTTTTACCTAATCCCATATTTCTCATAGGCTTTGTTCATTTCTCTTAAATCTTTGTTCTTTATTTTTCACTGACTGAATTAATTTGAAAGAGTTGTCTTCAAGCACTGAGATTCTTTCAATAAAGACTGAAACACTTCTAATATTAAACATTGAAATAAATGTGAGCTATTAATATCCGCACATGTAAGAAAGAGTAATAAAAATGAATTAGATAATTATTTACTGGCTTATTCAAGTTCAAGTGACCAGCAGCAGGCCCCTCTGGCAGCACAGGGTGCAAGGTGGGAATCATTCCTGAGGACGTAGGCTGTACTCACACACAGTCACACTCATTTAGATGAGGACAACATAGACATGCCAATTCACCTAAGGTACACATCTTTGGAATGGATGTGGGAGGAAACTGGAGTACCTGGAGAAAACCGACAAAGGCATGGAGAGAACATGCAAACTCTACACGGACAGTGGTCCCCGCCAGGAATTGCTTTTTTTCCTTCCCCATCAACGTTATATCAAAGCAATGTTGAATGAAATGATGCTTTTCAAGGACCTGCTATAGCATTTGAAAAAAATATGATTTAATGGGACAAATGGATCAGCAATTTCAAGGACTTAAACTATGTTAAAGTGTTACGTACCATATAATTATGAAAAACTTACCTGATGGCTATTAGATTGTCTTTTATTTTATGTTTGTTAAATGGCAATGTTTAAGTATACCATTAATATATAAATAAAAGGAGGGAGCTTAGAAAAAAATGAGGGGTTTGCAATACTGTTTATTATTTTTGCATCTTATTTTGTCATTATTTTTAAGGAAGCCATTCTTCTAATGGCTTCAATTATCATAAATGTATTTCTTAAGGTCCAAAACATTTATTCAGACTCCAATTTCAAACTTTTTAATGGCCGTAGAACATTCTCATTTGTAACCTGAGCTGTCCTTCAAACTCAACATGTCCTGAATGGAATCAAGGACCACAGTATTTCGACATTGTCATTGCTGATAAAAGCACTATTCTTGCAGATTTATACATTCAAAATTACTCATTTTGACCTCTTTTTTTCCCTCCACCATTCCCTTTCCTCCTTTCATTTATTCTACTAATTACAACCTATCATATTTTATCATGTGAAATTTTGAATTAGCTGATCTCTAAGGGCCATTTGATTTCTAACATCCTGTACTTCTTATAATGAAATGTTTTTTTATTAGTTCCCTTTAAGTTAATTGCCTCTGTTATAACTTTAGTTTGAGATCTTCCATTTTGATCCTAAGTTAAATTAGTTGCCACCTATATAGCCTTCCCTTTTTCTAGCCCTAGCAACATCCTCATATCTCACTTAAATTAATTCTGCATATTATCTCCAGATTGGTGTTCATAAGACAATACTTTGTGTCTTATGTTACTCTTCAGCTAATCAACCTGTAAAAGACCCTAAGTTTCTCTAGCACAGCATTTCCAGCAATACATCCCTGGTTTGGTAGTACTTATCTCTCACTCATACCCCCACAAACACACACACACAGTTCTATAGTAAAAAGTATTTGGAAAGCACTAGATTAGGAAAGTTTAATCCACCTTTTTAAATAAAGAACTTCTTGGACTCTCATATGCTAATTATCTAGAGGGAAATCACATAGAAATTCAGCATTTCCCAAAGATACTTCAACTTCTTTTTGAACACAGAAGATTTTGTGGCACCAAGTGTTCCAGGTAAATCACCTGGGAAACTCTCTTTTAGAACATTAATTCTAACCTCCTCTGTCTTGCCAATGTTCCCCATTGTTAGTCCTTACATATGTCTCCATCTTTTTTTTCATGCTCCAAATAGGAAAGGATACTTGTTGACATCCTCTGAGAGAAGCTGTTGACTGGCCCCTTTAAGATCCATTTCAACTCCCCTTTTGTCTGTCCTTTATCTCCAATTGACTTCATAATTCTTTACCAATTGACAGCCTCCCTTTCAGTTAAGCACTGACTTTCTGACAAAGTTCTAGCAGAAGACCCTAGGGAATATTCTCAGAACTTGAATGAAAACACAAAGCCTCACTGGGAGAATGGCTCTATCCTTCTGCCTATCCTCTTCTCCCCGCCTAGAGTGGCTGGAGGGGCAGAAAATATCCGTGCTTATGAGATGATAAGCAGAGAAAAGTGTGCCCTGAGCAGTGTTGGCTCATTGCTCAATGCCATTCACCTATAACACCACTGGAATGTGGAACATGGCAGTGCCAGTCCCTACACCATCAAGCCTTTGCACCAATAGTAGCAACTTCTCACCTCTGAATTTGTTTTAAATGAGAAATATTGGTCATTGGAGAAAAATTTTCTTGTGTAAAATCCTTTATTAGGGCTAACTCTTATTTGTACCAGTTGCAATTCTAACATACACACTTCCTAGCACACTGAACCACTGCATGTCTTTTGCCTGTATGTATGGTATTGCCCATACTCTCAATAAAGATCCTCCTAATCAACTTTCTGATCCCTGCTCAAATACCATCTATTTATGAAGTCTTTCCTAGCAATTTCTACCTGCAATATCATATTAAATAGTTTGCCCTCATTGTTTCTACTATATGATTAATATCTTTGTACTACTATACAATGTAGGGCCGCATTACTTTGGGAGATTCTGTGCATGTTTGGTTTTTCCTAGTTGTATTATTAGTGTTCATGGACAGTGGTAGTAGGACACTGTTACAGACTTCTTTTTTTACATTATAATACATATATATACCAAGGATTTAATTAA
The DNA here is from genome assembly GCF_000956105.1 of Propithecus coquereli. Taxonomy (NCBI): domain Eukaryota; kingdom Metazoa; phylum Chordata; class Mammalia; order Primates; family Indriidae; genus Propithecus; species Propithecus coquereli. The sequence continues at coordinate 3,113,418 of NW_012140191.1, forward strand.
TTTTAGGGTACATTTCACTCAAAGTATTCTCTACAATCTTTTTTTAATTTATTGAATATATTAAAAAAAATCTCCGGAATGTTAATCAAATGTAATTCATGCATATAACCAGTATTTGAAAATAACTTATTGAGATATAATATACATAGTATACAATTCACTTACTTAAAGTGTATAACTCAATGTTTTTTAGTATATTTACAGAGTTGTACAGCTATTGTGGTCTTTAGAGCCAATTTTATAGTATTCTTAATTAATGGCAATATAGTTAATAATTTGTAACTGAATGAATCCTTGTTGCATGTCTAATAATATAAAACACAAAATTAAGTTTGTCATATGGGCAATCCTAGTATATGTAGAATAACTCAAGTATAAACTCAGTACAGGCTCTTATTCTAGTCACCTTAATGAAAATACATTTTAAATAATTGGTTAATAGTTAAATTGTGTCCAAATATTCAGATGTTTATGTTTATCACCTGAACAAAATATGATTGATTACAAAGTTTCCTTTCTTTCACTTCTGGGTTTTTCTCCTTCAGCTCTCTGATAATTCACTTTCATCTCTACTCTCAAATATATCTTGCTTCCCTGCCAATGCCTTCATACTTCCACACCTCCTTCTTTGGAATTCTCTTTGGTTTAATACATTTAATATTTCTCAATTCCTACCAAATTCACTTCTTTTTAAAACAATCTTTCCCAGTAGATGTAAATCTATTTGGAGGCAGAAACCAACTCTTCTGTATCTTTTTTATTTCTTTTAGAGTCTAGTAGAGATCTTTATAGAATAATTTTTACAATTGCACAATAGAATGTGGGTGGCAACCTGTTGTAGCCATTAAGCCATTTTACCTTTGGAAGAAGCTATAAAACTTGGTGTATTTTGAAGAGTGGAAGTCTTCGATTTTTAACTTTGTTTAACTTATCTAAGTTTATTTATTTTGAATAAAAATTGGGAAGTAAAGCAACTGCCCTGAGTGTTTTATGCTAGATTATAAAGGTACTATTTTGATTGAACTCTTAAGCCTGACCATACTAATCTAGATCTTACTAATATTGAATCATACTTAACTAATACAGAATCATAATGTATGATGTATTACTATTTTCTCATCATATTAGAATCACACAGCCAGCCAAACAGAGCATAAGGATAGCATAAATGTATGCTACTTATGTTTTTAGAAACATAGACTTTGAATTATAAAAATTAAAACCAAATCCATGGTGGAAGGAGACAAGAATTTCAAAAACAAAAGTTTACAAATTGTTAAATTTTCTAGAGATAGTTGCAAGGGTCAGTGAGAAGGATTAAATGGGAAGATTATTATGGACGGACTTTCTTTAGTTTTATGCTGCATGTGCATTTCAGTGTTTATGGCTTTGATCTAGTATGTGTCACGTTGATTCATGAAAAATGCTCAATTCTCTTTGTGCTATTCTTATGTCAATTATATATATTTGACAAGATTCAGTAAAGTACAAGTGAAAAAGCTTTCTGATTTTAATTTTATTCTGGAAGTAATGAACATCAAGTGGGAGAAAATAACAAATTTTCAGTGTTAGGTTTTAGATATATTTGCTCAAATAAGAATTTTATCTTGTTATAAGTTTTCAATTACTAGACATAAACACTTGGGAGATAGTTTTGCTGACTTGGTTTTATCACTGTCAACACTTCATGTCTAATATGAAATTTTTTTAAAGACTACTTCTAAAATAATGTTATAAATGATTTCACTATATTTTGGGGTGTAATGAGCAATATTTTGATGACCATTTTGAAGATTTTCACATTTTTGATAACTAAGACACAATAAAATCATATTTTTTACATATATATTGTACATACATTGTAATTAGAAATGGTAAAGAGGATTGGGTACAATAGTTTTTACTTTTGATTTTGTGAAGTCAAGTATCATATTTTACTGGGGCTTTTAAATTTTCATGGGTTTATCATATGAACCAATGCCCAGTTTATGTCCTGAAACCTGTCAATGAAGGTCGAAGGCCTAATGAGAATTAAATCATGTATCATCTCTCCAGTGTTCTACTCATGATTCAAGCTTCACTGATATTCATTGACATGAAAATTAGAATCTTTTGTAGTCTGTGATTTTAATCCAGTTCAGTAAGAGAAAGGTTATATACATGTTCTAGAGCATATTTCTCAATACTATTTCTTTGGAATAAACATTTTTATTGAAAGAGTTTAAGATTATTCAGAAACTACACTCTTCTCTCTAGTATTGTCATTACATCATAAAGAATTACCTTCATCCACGCCAGAATTTGTTGTTTTGGAACTTTTTGATCAGGCCATTCGCACTGGAGTCAGGTAATACCTCATTGTGGTTTTGATTTGCATTTCCCTGATGATTAGAGATGGTAAGCACTTTTTCATATGTTTGCTGGCCATTATTCTGTCTTCTTTTGAAAACTTTCTGTTCATGTCCTTTACACACTTTTTAATGGGGTTGTTTGATTTTTTTCTTGTTAATTTTCTTTCTATATAGATTCTTGTTACCAGCCCGTTATTAGATGTGTAGCATGTAAATATGTGGAGAGATAGGAACACTCTTACACTGCTGGTGGGACTGCAAATTAGTACAACCCCTGTGGAAAGTAATGTGGACATATCTCAAAGAACTAAAAATAGAAATGCCATTTGATCCAGCAATCCCACTACTAGGCATCTACCCAAAGGAAAAGAAAACATTTTATAATAAAGACATCTGCACTCAAATGTTTATGACAGCACAATTCACAATTGCAAAGATGTGGAAACAACCCAAATACTCATCAATACATGAGTGGATTAATAAAATGTGGTATATGTATACCATGGAATACTACTCACAAAAAAAATGGTAACTAGCCCCTCTTTTATTATCCTGGACAGAGCTTGAGCCCATCCTTCAAAGTGAAGTATCACGAGAATGGAAACACAAGCAACACATGTACTCACCATCAAATTAGTACTAACTGATCAACACTAAGGTGCTCACATTGAAGTAATATTCACTGGGTGCTGGACAGGTGAGAGAGGGGATGGGGATGGGTAAACTCATAACTAATGGGTGCGGAGCGCACTGTATGGGGAAAGGGCACACTTGTAGCTCTGGCTTGGGTGAGGCAAAGGCATTATATGTAACCAAAATGTTTATACCTCCATAATATTCTGAAATTTAAAAAAATAATAAAAAAAAAGAATTACCTTCAAAGCAAGATTTACAAAATAAAGAAATCCATAATGATGGGCTTAGTACTTGTATGTGGCATAAGAAAAGTATTTTGTCTTTGTCCCAATTTCCTGGCATAGAGTTCCTAAAATTCTTGGAATTACCTGAGTGATAAGGGTGATAGAAGCATCTTTTGTTCTAATGAGAGCTCTTGGCAGACCTCTAGATAGCTTCAGGATGGAGCTTCCGGATGGTAACCAGAAAGACTAAGCTTTGATTAGAAGCCTGGAACTGTAAGCCCTACCCACTGAGCTCTGGGCTGGATATTGAGCTCTATTAAAACTCTTGACCAAGGAGATTCAGGGAGCTTCCAAATTAACAAACATATCCACATGCCCGGAGGGCAGTGCACCCTCAACACCTCAGGGACAGAGAGGTTCCTATGCTTGAGACACTTCCAGACCTCATCCTAAGAAAAGTCCATCCCTAAGAAGCAGGTGCCCAGCACCTACCTAAAGCTAGAGCAGAAGAATGGAGATCCCCTCTTAGCCCCATCATGAGCCTTGGACTGGGTACCCAGTCAGAACCGTCTGTGCTATGAGATGGGAAAAAGCCTGAAATAAACCTACCTCTTTGGCATAGGCATGCAGCTACTGCTGAAAGCTGAAGGTAGAGCAAAACTACTTAGAAAATTCTTCAGGCATATCAGAATTCATTCAAAGTATATATTAGCAGCTGTTTACCATTGGAAGAATTTTAATACTAGATTGATTCAATCCTTCATTCTATTGGCCTGACAAAGAGCCATGCTCATTTCCATGCATAAATACTATTTACCTTGATTTCAACTTCTTCTAATGCACAATATCTGGCATTGAATAAAAAATTATCCAACATCCACAAAAATCAGGAAAAAATAACCTCATGTTAAAAGATAAAATAAAACCAGATTTGGAGATGGCCCAAATGTTGGGAACTATCTGACTATGTTAATATGTTAAGGAATTTAGTAGAAAATGTGGACGCATGCACGAAAAGATAAAAAATTTTGGAAGGGTGAAAACTATTAAAAAAGACAAGTGAAATACTAGAAATGAGAAGTATAATATTAGAGATACCGTAAGCCTTAATCAAAGTATACAGTAAATTGCTAAATGTGATTCAAAAACATCTAAACTGGTGAAAATCAAAAGAAACATGATGAACTTTTTATTATGCTGGGCTTTTTATATACACATTTGCACATTTCAACAAGAGAGAAAGTGTAAAACCTAAGTGAGCACACATTTTACAAGGTTAGTTGCTTTCTAAGAAGTATTCCCTCTTCCAAATTTTCGATTCAAATGCCAGGTATTTGAATTCCTATTTTCTGGGTATCATACCCAAAGTCACTCTGCCAGATTCTAAACATTACTTTGCTATTGTATTCTGAAATGTATAACCGTAGCCAGCTTTGCAGAGCACACCAAATGTGAAGTCAAGCGAGTCTTTGTTTGACATCCAGTTTGTCTGGCATCTGACATTAGCATTGCTAAGTATCTAATTGTTAAGTGCTACCAATTCAGATGTTGTACATCATTCATGGAGTCCATTTTATTTTAAAAGAAGGCAATAAAAACTATTTCATAGAATATGAGGTATAATAAAACATACATTTGCCTTTATAAATGATTTTGGATATATACACACATATAGATAGACATGTTAGCAAATAAATTATAGAAAAAGAAGTTATTAAATATTGAAGTAGTTTAATAAATATCTTATTGGAATCTTTTTTGATGTTTTAAATATAATCGTTTTATGTTTGAGCTAGATTTGTTCAATTTCGCCTGAGGGAAAGGACTAGGATTAGATATTTTCTTAAAGTAAGTCATCTAACAGCATAATAGTGAAGAAAATACTGTGCACACAGGAAAAGTCACAAAGGAAAGGCTGCGATCTAACATTGCAGAATAAAAAATAAAAGGGAAAAACTTAAAAATATGGAATATACATAGTGAGATTGATTTGTTAAAATCCTTATATATACACGGACCAGTGTGTACTCTGTATACACAGTACAGCCCTCAAAATTGCAAGGCTTAAGGATAGGGTGAGTGCATTAGAGCTTGCTTGAAGATTGTGTGGAGACAGGATTGGAGAGTAGTGATGGGCCAACATTTAGTGAAAGGGACCAGTCTGCATACAGCGAATGTGCGGGTGGGGCCCTAAGGAGGGTTTACTTGGTTAGATCACAGGTGAGCTGGTGCTTGTGAGGATGAGGAGAGCCAAACAAGTGAAGTCCAAAGAATGGGATAAAATATTTGAAACTAGAAACATCTGAAATCTACTTTGTATTTCTGAAATTTGTAGTGAAGTAGCTAAAACAGCTTTTGAGTAGGATCATTCAGTAAAATTCTGTCTTCAGTATTCTGTTCCTTCCCTAGGATTTCTTTATTGAATAGTTACTACTAAAATTCCAGACAGAATAAATCCATCTTATTAAAAAGTAATCCGATTCTTTTCAAAGGTAAAGTTGAAAAATTACAGGGTCAATTTTGCCTTAAAATTGTTCATTACACTTTCCGTTTTGAATTGTAGAGGCAGAGTATAAGATCTAAAGCTGGGAGAGAGTGATGGCACTGCATCAGTGTTTAATGAAAAAGGAAGGAAGGAAGGAAGGAAGGCGGGAGAGAGGAAGCAGGGAGGGAGAGAGGAAGGAAGGAGGGAGGGAGGAAGGAAAAAAGGAAGAAAAGAAGGAATAAAAGAAATATTTAATAGAATTGGTGAAAATGGTCACCTCCATGACTTCAGAGTAGCCTGGCACATGTACTCTACCAAGTGTAATTTCTCTCAATCTTAGAGCTCTCTTAGGAGCCATTTTAAGTTTAGTTTAATCTGGTTTAGAAATAAAAGGATAAACCAAATACACTTTCAATTTCTTTCCGTCTCGTAATAGCTTGTGATTCTATCTGCACTATTCTTTGAGGAAAATCATGGCAGGTGGAAGGAGGTTTTAGACATTCTAATAACTACATATTTTGAGATCGTGACTTCTCCATCTTCAGTTCCATAAGAATACAGCTAGGAAATATAATTATATTTTAACAACCCTTCAAAATAGCTGCTTGGCATATGAAAAAATTCATGTGGGTTAGTGCAATAGCTAATTGCATCTTCATTGTCAGTGCTCTTGCCACTGAATGTGTATGTTTCCTGCAGATAGAAAAATAGAATTTCTTTTGAAAACTTTACCCTGTGTTCTCAGTGGCATATTTGGGCAAAGGCAAATGTCATAACCCAAAGGTCTCCAACAAAAGTATGCGCTGCCTGGAGACACTGCCATTGAAGAAACATGGCACTGTGGACTGCCAAGAAAAATTTCAGCATCCAGGTCTGAGTGAGGATTGTTTTATTTCATCGTGTATGAAACATACCTCTCAGAGACTCTCACTGCATGCATACATTTCACTATGAAAACAAACTCTCATTCCTTTTATCTACCACTTCCTTCTGAAAAAAAAATAGAAGAAAGAATTAACTAATAGAATAGAGCTGGTATAAATCTAAATCTTGTACAGGCACCTAGCTAGTCCTATTCATTCATTTATTAAGCAATTATTTTTGGAGGAAAAAAGTGTCATAGTAGGTGCGATGAAACTGCAAAGCATTTTAAGACATCAAAGTTAGAATGTAGGCTGAGAAACAAGACATACGGAAATACGAAAGGCAAGTGGAATTAGAAATCCCTGTATTACATAGATTTTAATTTCCATATCATTGCTTAATCTGAACAAAGAAATGGGCAAGATTTTAACAAGTACATATTAGGTTAATTAACCTTAACTGGTATAACCAACAGCCCCCTAAAATCTCAGTGACTCAACAAAACTAAAGTTTGGTTTTCACCAAATTCACAGTCCCATGCCCGTCAGACAGCTCTGATTGACATATTTTGCTAAAATAATAGGTGACAATAATAAAAGACACCATCAACTCTCTCTTTAACATAGTCATTTGGTAAAAACTCTAACCTTGATTAAATCTAATTCTATGCCCTTAATATTTCTTGGCAATTATGGTGCATTTCTGTGCTCTGTTGACTTTCCCGAGATCATTATTTTAAAACTTCTTTCTTCTTCTCCAATCTGTGATATCTTTTTACCTATCCTCATTCTCAGTTTTTGACCTGGTTTTTATTTGACTAAGAAAATTTAAGCCATAAGAAGAGAATGTGCCTAACTCACCACCTCAATTACCCACCTATGATGTCTATGCTCATGTACTCTGCTCTTGTGTCCTAACCGTGGAGGAACTGTCCACGTTCCTATCTAAAGCCAATCCCTCAGTTCTGCCCCGCATCTTCTCTCCTACTGCAGAATACTGTTCAGCAACTCTTTCCTTCTCTTCTGTTTCATTTGTTTCCTCTTCTCCACTGAATAATAGCCATCAAAAATATGCTTTTATTTCTCCCATCTTAAAAAAAATATCTTCTCCTGACCTCAATCTTGTCTTCATCTATCATCTCATTCCTTTGCCCTCTTAATAACAAAATTCCTCAAAACTGTGGTCCACTCATTGTCTCCAGTTCTTCTCTTTCCATTTTTGCTGAAAAGACCCCTCTAATCATGTCGCATGTAACACCAGTCTCCCAACCCACTATTCGTGGTTAATCTCATGGTCAGTTCTCTGTCCTCATCTTACTTTATTTATCAGCAGCACTTAACACAGTTAGTCACACTCTCATCTTTGAAATGCTTTTTTTCAAACATTTTCCTGGACAGTAAAATCATTTTGCTACTCTTCCCCAAACCCCACCAGATAGTTCCCCACTTCACTTACAGTGAGAGCCAAATTCTCACAAGGCACCACATAATCTGACCTCCTAACAATTCTCTGACATCATGTCCTTCTATTCTCTCCCTCCTTCACTCCCTCATTTCTACCCACAATGGAGTCTCTGCTGTTCCTTGAACACATTCATCACACTCTACTGCTTCTAGGTCACCTCATGGGCTTTTCCATCTGCCTGGAAATTTCTGCTCCAAGAGAGTCTCATTCCTATGCTCCCTCAGTCTAAGTTCACTTTCTTAATGACACCTTCCCTGACCACCTTATAAAACTGGAAAAATCCGTTTTATTTTCTTCCTTAGCAGATATTTTCTAAAATATTATATATTTTACTTACGATTATACATGTTTACTATCTATTCTCGCTAGAATGTAAGCTCTCACAGGCTGATATTTTGTCTGTTGTACTCAATTCTCTTTCTCCAAACATTAGAACAGTGTTTGGGGCTCACTACACGTTTACGGTACAGAGGAGATAAGACTGAAAGGAAAGCCTGAATGTCAGGTTTTGCCCATGAAAGTTTGCAAACGTGGGAGTGCTATGATCCACCTGTCATGCCAGGGAGAATGAGCTCATGGTGGTGTGCAGAATCATTGAGAGTAGGGAAAAATAGAGTCATGGAGAATGACTGGGGTTATTAAAATTGCCCAGACACAAAGCAATAAAAGATATACTCCAAAGCTATGGCAATGTAAAGTCTGTTGAAAAGGAAAGGAAATCAAAAAGGCAAAAGACATTGTGAACAAAATCAAATAAGATTGAATAAGATTGAATCAAATAAGATTGTGTATAGTGTACAAAATAGAAAAAACCTTGGAGACAAAAAAAATTGATAGAAAGTCAGAAAGAAGAATGGTGTTGAAGTCAGAGAATGATTGCAAAGAATGCAGAGAATAAAATAATAGTTTGCATATTTATGATGAAAAAGAAAAGATCTAGCATGAGCTTTCTAGCATGATGGCCATAGTTGTGGGAATGGAGACCAGAACAAATCAGGGCTGGAAATGGAGGCATTTAGGGGTTTTCCTGCTTGATGCAGTGACGTTTACTATTTAGTCATTACTTAGGTTTACAAAAATTGGATGTTTCTTTTCCTAAAAAACCTAAGGTAGTTGGTTAGTTTCCAGACATGTTCAGAAAGTCTCAGTTCTCCCTGACCCACACCAGAGCCAGTGAATCTGTTTGAGTCCCCTGCCAGGTCCCTCTCCGAGACACTGCTCCAATTCCAGCTATTCTACCAATCTGTGCCCTATTGAACACAGAGCTTTTTTCTGAAGATTGCAGTCTTCCCAGAGAGATGTTGAATATTAGATTTCTTAGTTGGCCTGGGGGATCTGTTCCTATCCTTCCCTGAGATTGAGCCCTAGCAGACGGAGCAGTGATGGGTGTAAAAGCCGGTGTCCCCTCTCCATAGTTGGCACTTTCTCTGCCTCCACTTCTCTGCAACCACTGCTCATCAATCGCCTTACTGCATTGTGGAGGAACAAATGCCTCCTTTCTCTTTCCAATGTCTTATTTTCAAATAAACTTAGTTTTTGTTCCTTCATGTCTTTTGACATTTCTAGCCAATCCTTTTAGAAAATTTAAAACACTATGTCTCTTTCAGGAACATGGTTTCTGCAAGTGAAAGCCTTGGCTTGGAAATAATGTCTTTGCTGTGGACTTAGAAACCCATTCAAATACTCAACTCAGTTCTTAGTTCCAGGCTATAGAGATCCACCCCTCAGGAAAAGAGTGGTGATTTTGGGACCAGAAAAGAAACACATGGGTAAGACGACCTTGGAGACAGCTATGAATATTGTCATATTATATCAACATTCATCCATTTCTGCAATAGATGTTTGGCTGTGGTCCTCTAGTTTCCTGAGATGGTCCCTTCTTTTGTTACCTAAATAAAAATCCCGGAACATGTCTCAGGATGTTCATAGATACACTACACATGCATAAACATGCATTACATGTGTGTAATGAGAGAGGACTTGTCCCCTTCTCAATATCCCTGTAGGTGCTTAACAGGTTTTTGTTTCCCTGGTCCCTTCTGCTCTATTTTCCTTTTCCCACCTCATTCTTGATTCCATAGTTTATCTTAAAGTTTATCTGTGGCTATTCATCTTTCTCTGCCCTATATCACTCCGCAAAGGGTGAAATATTACTTTTCGTTTTTAATTCTTGACATAAGCACCAATGGGTGAATGATGTGTTAATAACTCTTTAGTAAGTCAATGAACATGATGGGGTGGGGAATGTTAGCCTTGTGCAGAACAAAAAACAACTTAAGATTGAATAGTAGATATTGATGTCTTCAATATATATTAGCCATTTTCCACCATAAGGAATTTCTCCCTTGCCTCATCCCCCTAGGCCTTGGTTTAGTGCCTTCTTCTCCACTTTCTCCTCATGGAGACTTTTCTCCTCTCGCTCTCAAATTTTCTCTAAGTCTCAGAGTTCCCGAATTCTTATCTAACCTCCTCACAAGTAAAGACTCAAAACTCCTATTTCCTTTCTTGTTCCGTCCCCTGTCTTCCTCCCTTTCCCTGTCCTGTCCTTCCCTTTCTCTTCCCTCCTCCTTCTTTTTCTCCTCCTCCTCCTCTTTCTTCTTCTTCTTTTTAAGCACAACTTAATTCCTCTTACTGAAAACTTTTCACCTAGGCTATAGATTTCTAGGAAGAGGTTCTTCAATTTTATAAATAAAAACTATTATGGTATTTCCACCCCCACAAAAAAGGGGCAATTCTATCCCTGAGTAGAATTCTACCTTACTCTTAGATCAAAACCTTTCCAGCTGTATTAAGCTTTTCCATTAACAATTTTAGCTCCATCATAGATATTAATAGATAGCTACATACATACATACATACATGAACACATAGACACATACATATATGATGTAAAGAAATAGATAAATACACACACGCACACAAACACACACAAATGCTAGGGTTTTTTCCTCTGGATCTGTGCCTGGTCTGGGGAGGGAGGTGTCAAGGTATGCTTCCCTTGGCGAGCGATGTTGAAAGTGATTCCCGAAGGCTGAGGAGGAGGAGTTTGAGGAGGATAGCTGAATCCTTTGGAGTGGTTGAGGTCTCTAAAGAATTAGACTCCTATTAAGTGAAGATCTAGGGTTAAGAATTCCTGTCATCTGAAACTGGTCAAAGATTCCTGAGTTTGGAAAATTGTTATTATTTATTGGAACTATGATGACATTTAAACATTTTCGTGAAAATCTTTTGAAACAACAATGAATAATAAATGTATTTTTGGCACTCAGTATTATGAAAATATATAAGCTCTGTTATTATAACGGAATTTAGGTAGAGAGGTTGCAGAACTAATTTAGCCTTATCTGAGCATAGCTGTGAAATGTCAGAGTTTCAGGAATATTGATTTTATATTGTGAACTATAAAAAAGGGATAAGTCATGACATGATAAGGAGTAGCATCTATTCTGTTGAAATCTCATGCTTACTTATAATCAGTTCAACACATATTTTAAAGTACATTATGCAATACATTAAAAATAATGATTTTGAGACAAATTAAGCCATAACAGCCTCAAATCAGTTTGCCCACACAGTTAATATGTTGATTAATGTCCTGTTAAGACTGAGACACTCATTTTTATCTCATTATTCAACCCAGTGTTTTCCCACAGCTATTGAATAAAAATGTAATTATTGCTCTAAATTATGTTATTATTAACTTTCACATGGTGTTTCTTGATAAACAGCAGCACAAAATAAAGGACCATAAGGAACAAGTAAGTCAGAATAAAAACCATATTAGTGTATGGATCCATTCACGATTATGTGTTTCAACTATACCTGATGCTGGAAAGAAGGGAGAAAAGTGTTTTTCCTTAAAGAATCACAATTGAGAGAGTGTGATATTAAGGGTTTTAAATATTGATGTCACCAAGTCTACATTTGTCAAGTAAAATGAAGGTGACAATAATTCCAAATATTGAATTTTGTTCTAAAAATCTGTGGGTATAGAACATGTCTCTTCTCACGTGCCCATATTCATGGATTCTTGACAGAGTGATCAACACAAAGGTCATTCACCCCAATATTGCCATATTTTCTTCTAATATCTAAAGTTTCAAAAGGAGCATTTCTTGGTGACCTTTACCTAAAACAAACATGACTTCAGAAACAGAGCTCTGCGATCAGATCTGCACCTGTGTACTTAAATGGAAGACTTTCTTCCTATATCTTGTCAGAGATATTATACAATGCAGAATCACAGAGCATTTTGGAATTCTTTAAAGATTATGTATCAATTCTCTGCTTGAGTTTTATAACTAAGGTGGGCCTTTTCAGAGTTATGCTTTTGACATTATTGTTATGCAAAATGGCATTTTCATGCATTAATCCCCATAAGAACACTGAGTGCTACCCAATAATGTTATCACATTCAATAAAAGAGATTGCGCCAGAGTTTGATGGCTGCAGTTTCTTTGGCTTGTTTATTAAAAAGGATACAGTGTTAAAGCATTTCCATTTACACAGAAATGCCTGTATTTTAAACAATCCTAATAATATGCCAAGAAGCTAATAATCTGATAAATAAACATCAGTGCTGACATCCCATAGCAGGCGAGGCTCAAGACTGGAAGGATAGCAGTGTTTAACTCAAAAAGTCTGTGAACTAGGACACCAAGGCAGGGTCCAGAGATTCAGAAAAGCACTATTGGCAAGAGTGCCAAAGATGTAGAATGAAATCAGCAAAACGCAGGTGGAATTAAAGTTATAGAAGGGATAATTTAGACAAAGCTAATTTAACCCATGCCTCTGAGAAGTTATGTGATTTTGGCCAAGATCATACAACTAGTTGGTGGGAAAATCAATGTGGTCAGGAACCTGTTCCACAACATTATGCATAGGAGGTTTGTTACAGCAATCAGGACTTAATGATAAAGACAAAAAATCAGGATCAAGTAGATAACAAAAGACATACCACAAGAGATCAAAATAAATATAATCCCTGGTGCAGTGGGTTATAGCTAGGGTAACTGCAAGCCATGTCCCAGGCCTGTTGTCCTGGCATAATTAATAACCCTCACTTTATTCTCAAAATTTTCCTGAGTTAGACAATGAATTATATAGTCTCCTAGTTATCATGGAAATAGCATGTAAACTGGAGTATGAGTTCTTCCTCAAGCATTTATTAGCTATATAATCTTGTTTAAGGAAAGTGAACTCCATGCTATAAAATAGTGATAGAGTTTGTATGTTTTGATCAATTAGGTACTATTTTCTTAATTGCATCAATTTTATACTCATTAATTCCTCAATATAATTTTGTGAGATAGGTACAATTTATTTCCCTTTTGCAGAACAGGTTAGTTGCCAAATTTAAGGCAATTGGCTGGCTAGAGCCTACCTTCTCAACCAGTGTACACCACAACCTCCTTGGGTAATACTCGCTGCCCTAAATATATTATAGAGTTGGTGTAAGGGTAAGAAGACATCATGTATAAGAAAGAACACTAACTAAAAAGGGTCAAAATCAGGTTAATGATAATTATTTTCTTCTGGTAGGAAAATTAATCCACACACTTTAGTGTGTAAGAAAAGTAACTTCTTAAATATTTCTATGACAAATTAGTATCTATTTTGAACTCCTATTTCCCCTAGCTTTATATACAAGTTCTTGGGAACTTACATAGTGTCATGGCCTCAGGAAGTTAAGGTTGTATCTGTCCTTTGATGCCTGCCATTTACACTGGCATCCACCATGGGGACTGTTACTCCACCTACCTCTCAGTAGTTTTGGAAGGTCATTGCTGTTGATACTTTATCTTTTAAAGGCCAAAGACATATTTTATTACTTCACTGTTCCTCTATTACCTCACTGCTCCTCCTAGTGCACGGTGTGACTCTGTAGACCTCACACCTGTCTGGACAAGGAAACTATGGAACTGTCTCAACTATCACGTTGACAATCTTACACTGGGCTCTTGCCATCTGGAGGAGCAATGCATACTTTCATCTGCTCTGAGATCCCCCAGTACTTCTGGACTTTCTGTTGATCCCTTCCTCAACCCCAACAGGGCATGCCTCTTGGGGATGAGGATGGAGAAGACTCTGTAATCAGGGACCCTGAAATATCTAAGGACTCCTTGGCCTTTCTCTAATTCTACTACTCTCCTTCCAACCTTTACCAGTCTTGGTTCAAGAAATGTTTCTTATAGATCATCATATTCTTCCAATCCACTGCCTTCTTCAAAGTCCTTTCCATTTTCCCAAGGATCTAAACTTTTGAAACACAAAGGACAAAGACATTTATTCATCTTTAATCCTTTCCTGGGCCAATGAGCATGAAATTGTTTACCCAAAAAATAATTCAGAGACAAAACTTGTATCAGTTATACTTTTAAAAATTATCCAGCTATAATTGTTTACAAAGGCAGTAGTTTCTTCTTTCCTAAATTCTAGGGTGCTAGAAGTTCATCAAAACATCAGCACCTCCAATTATTGGGAAAAGTAGCTTCAGAGAAATATCAAGGGAAAATCATTACATGTAAGATTTTGGCATATTAAAGTTAACTAAGCTGATTATATTTCGAGTCAATTATGTCAATTACATAGCTTCAAATTTCTGTACTATTCAATGACTTTTAATTTGGTCTTTGTTTTCCTTCTCCCACCATAAAAATCTCAAACAGCTGTGTTTTAAAGAGTGCATTTACTCATCTGTACAAGTTGAAAAATTGGAGAACAGATGAAATAGTATGAATAAAGTAAAAGAAATTTTCCTCAAAAAACAAAAGTATAACTCAAAGTAAAACTCAACATGTATGTCTAATTAATAGTGCACAATCTATACATGCAAAAGATAATATAATAAAAACCCACCTAATTTTTAAATCCCTTAAACATGATAGAATTCTATTATCTCAAGATGCTAAATTTGGGTTGAAATTTTTATTCTATGTCAATAAAAAAGATAGCATTTTATATCAATAAAAAAGAGAAGGACCAGCTGCTTCATATATAAATACATTATATAAAAATGATACACAGTTGATATTAAAATAAATTAAATGAGCTAAATTATATCTGTGATCATGGGACCCAAAGATAATTTTATCACAATATAGACAATGCCATTAGGAACTTACATGGCTACTCAGCTCCTTTTTCCCTAAGTCAGCCACAAATTGCCATGATTCCTTTTTCTTACGTCCTAGAAGAAGTGAGAGGAAGTTACCTAAGTCCTAAAACAACAACAACAAAACACTATAATGACTTTCTAGTCCTATGATCTCTTCCCACTCCTCATAGGCATTGCTTATGTTTGCTATACATATTTGTTCCTTTACGTAAAGATAGAAAAAAGTATGGCTTATGAGTAGAAGTGGAAGGTGAAGAATAAAATATAATTTGAAAATAGAACAAACATCAGAGTCTTGACCCTGAGAAACTTTCTGCTTTATTTCCAGCAGAGGCCAGATTCTGGGGTGAGACTGAGTAAGTTCTGGAAGATGTCTTCATGGGATCTGGTCACTTTACAGATGAAGTTTTCTTCTCCAGCCATGTTTCATCATGAACTCCTTTGAACCTAGTGGTGGATGGTTTCTCTGATACCCACCTTGTATTTGCACCACTCATTTCAAAGACCCCTGCCTAAGTGCTCTGTCACCATAACCTCCTTTTCAACTCTGTGTTCATTCTCTGTAATGTGAAGTAAATTGTTGGTATTTTTGTTGAAATGGTGACTTTTGAAAATTAGTTTAGAGGTAACTTAACCAGCAGTGATACCAACAAGGAAACATAGTGTAGGAGAAAGAGAGCATTCATCCAGGTACCTGGAATCAGATCCTGACCACGTCACCAAGCCAGTGCATGATATTTCAAGGTGCAAATGCTCCTGTCCCAAAATGAGAGGGATGGGCTAGACTATAATTTTTTAGACATGATGTTAAATGTATTTCTCCTGTACTTTTATAGTCATAGTGCCTTACTGGGAATGCCGCCAGCCATATTCCAAAATTGGGACTGAATCCTACAGGCTATTTCAATATTATAGGAGAAAAATGTACAATTAGGGTGGTTCATATTTTTAAAAAATAGTTGTTGGCCTGGATGCAAAGAGATAGGAACACTCATACACTGCTGGTGGGACTGCAAACTAGTGCAACCTCTGTGGAAAGCAATATGGAGATACCTTAAAGAGATACAACTAGAAGTACCATTCGATCCAGCAATCCCATTACTGGGCATCTACCCAAAAGAACAAATGATACTGTATAAGAAAGACACCTGCACCCGAATGTTTATAGCAGCACAATTCACAATTGCAAAGATGTGGAAACAACCCAAGTGTCCATCAATACATGAGTGGATTAATAAAATGTGGTATATGTATACCATGGAGTACTATTCAGCTTTAAGAAACAATGGTGATATAGCACCTCTTGTATACTCCTGGATAGAGCTGGAACGCATTCTACTAAGTGAAGTATCCCAAGAATGGAAAAACAAGCACCACATGTACTCACCATCAAATTGGTATTAACTGATCAACACATAAGTGCACATATAAGAATAACATCTATTGGATGTCGGTCAGAGGGGAAGGGGAAGGAGGGGGAAGGGGAGGAGGGGACGGGTATATGCATACACAAAGAGTGCAATGCGCACCATCCGACAGATGGACACACTTGAAACTGGGACTTGGGGGAAAGGGAGGGCAAGGGCAACATATGTGACCTAAACATCTGTACCCCTATAATATGTTGAAATAAAAAAAAATAGTTCTGCTTACAAATTCTCATAAGACTTCACAGCAAGGAAATTGAACTTTGCTTCTCCTTGTTAGAAAAAATTTATTGGATAATGAGACAGGATGTTTAGCTAGGTGTAGTGGTGTGGCTCTGTAGTCCCAGGTACTCAGGAGGCTGAGATAGGAGTATTACTTGAGCAAAGGAGTTCGAGGTTACAGTGGAGCTGTGACGGTGCCACTGCACTCCAGCCTGGGCATCAGAACAAGACCTCATTGCTAAAAAAAAAAAAAAAAAAAAGATGTGTCAAAACATGCTTGGTATGCCATCATCAGATCCCACCAAGAGTATGGGCTTAGAAAACTACCTTGGTCAGAGCTTCTCAATGGATCTTTGATAACATTGTTTTACTTTATCTCTGCCCATATGTGTTATTTATAACACTCATATTTCTGTAACTAGATAGAAGAAAGTATAAAGTCTTTTAAAAATTACTTCCGAGATTTAAGTTTCAAGGAAGTAAATCAACTGATATTCTCCAGATAAGGGAAAGCATAGAAAGAATAGAGTCCCTTGGGTAATTTCTCTACTTCTAAAAAACTGTAAAGGAATACAGGCATTAACCATGGCAAAGAAGAATGTCCTTCTGAAACTATACATTCTGTTATCTGGCCAATATTCAAATAAAATTAATTCAACCATATGATAGAGAAACAAAAAATGAAAAATAAGATTTTTAAAAGTAGGGGTGGTATATAAAAGTAATATTTTTTTTACTTTAATTTTAGATTATTTAAGAACTTCCCAATGCTCACATAATAGAAATGAACAAGGGTCTTCTGATGCTCATCATGTATGGAACTAGTCTAGCTTTAATGTTATATACCCTTATGATTAATATACAAGCTACTGAAACATGTGAACAGTGCTGGGATACAGTTAAATTATCTGAAGTCCATTATTGAAAGAGTAGTTTTCTGGCCCTCTCTTTTTCATTCAACTGGAATTGTCATGTAATTAAATACCAATCTCACTTAGTACATAAAATTTGACTTAATACTTGGGCCTTTTTGCATGTACTAAAAAGGCTTATCTTCTATTTGTGTCAGAACTGTGGACATAAGTGTCAAGAATAAGCAATTCTTTTATTTTAAAATGACCTTCTGATCGTAAGCATCTTGATCAATATAATGGTAATTATCTTCACACTGATATTTGAATTCCCATCATAATAACTTTAGGAAGAGTTAGTTTTCATCTTCATTTTTCAACGGACCAAGACCTGGAAAGAGATTCCTAAAGGCCTACTCAGTCTTCTAAAAAGATAATTCCAGAAGATTTCAATCTGCTTCAATAAAATCTAATCCATTCTCAAATGAAGATTTTCTACCTTGAGGAAATCTAAGGAATAAATTGCAGACTTGAAAGTTATCCAACAGAAATAATACTCAATTCAATGCTTATGTTTTTTTTTTTACGTGTGTTTTTTTTTTTATTATTTCAGCATATTATGGGGGTACAGATGTTTACGTTACGTGTGTTGCCCTTGGTTCCCCCCCACCAAGTCCGTGTTTCAAATATGTCCATCCTTCGAGTAGTGCGCATTGCACTCCTTGTGTATACAAATACCCGTCCCCTCCTCCCGCCGCCCTCCCCCTTCCCCAACGTCCAATAGATGTTGTTCTGATATGTGCATTTATGTGTTGATTAGTTAATACCAAGTTGTTGGTGAGTACAAATGGATCCCGTTCTGCTGCTCTTGTGGTGCCCCACTTTGGATAATGGGCTTAAGTTTAATCCAGGAAAGTGTAAGAGGTGCTAGATCACTGTCATTTCTTATGATTGAGTAATATTCCATTGTAAACATATACCAAATTTTGATAATCCACTCATGGATTGACGGGCACTTGGGTTGTTTCCATATTCTTGCAATAGTGAATTGTGCTGCCATAAACATTCGGGTGCAGATGTCCTTATCGTACAATGTTTTGTGCTCTTTTGGGTAGATGCCTAATAGTGCTATTGCTGGATCAAATGGTATTTCTATTTTTAGCTCTCTGAGGTATCTCCAAATTCTTTTCCACAGAGGCTGCACTAACTTACAGTCCCACCAGCAGTGTAAAAGTGTTCCTGTCTCTCCACATCCTCGCCAACATTTGTTGTTTTGTGTTTTTTTGATAGCGGCCAATCTCACCGGGGTTAGATGATACCTCAGTGTGGTTTTGATTTGCATTTCTCTAATGCTTATGTTTTTGCATTTTAATGTCATATTGCTTTATAACCACACCTATTTTATTTAAAAGAATTTCCATATATTTAGTCAAATTTCTTGCTTTCTCTCCAAATCTATATTTTTTAAATAAATGGGAGCAGTGGTTTCCAAACCTCACTATACATCAGTATCATAGATGGTGTCTTTAAAATTAGATTTTACAGGTTCATTCATATGGGAAAATCCAGAAGTCCAATAAAAATTTAAGTCAAGTATTTAAAGATCACTGTCTAGAATATCTATAGTGGGTTTTTCTTATAGTTAAACACATTCAAGAACTGAATCATTCTTTTTAAGCCTAATAAAATAATTCCCTTTAAATTTTCCTTTTACCTATCAAAGATACCACTGACCCCTTGGTTTTGTAAAATTCATTATATTGGTGCCATTTTTTCTCATCTATTTCTAATTGATCTTAAATCTTAACCATTATAACTTATTAAGTGTTTTATCTTTCTAAAGTCATGACCAGTTTTCTCGTATTTAAAAAGAAATCGAGTTAAGCCAATAAATAAAACATTACATAAGATCCATGGTGACAATAAATCCTAAGATTCTGGGCAGAAATGAGAAGAAACTGCAGGTCAAAAGAGGAAGTCCCAGATATGGAGACCTAGTCCAAGACAGCAAGGCTATCTTTAATATCTCATATAGCTGCCTGGGACATTGAATCAGGAAGTAGAGCAAGAATCACTCCACTAGACAATGGACCACTGAAGATCCATAGCGGCAGGGGCGCTGGAGAAGCAGTTTCACTAAGTTGAGCAGCTTAACTGAAATGATGTTGGGCCAAAGAAGCAAGACTATTTGACAACCATGAAAGATTACTGCATATGCCTAGCCAGGCACCTGCCATAGTGACTTCACATGTACATGCATATGTGTGCACACATGTATATGATCAGAGCTGGCACAAAAATGAAGTTTTCTCCAGCCATAATTATCTATGATTCTAACTCCATCTTTGTGTCTTCACACTTAGCTAGATCACTTAAATAGCAACAAGCATTTAAATGTGTGTGCTGAAAAATTTCTAACAACCTGAAATTTTTAAAATTTAAGGAGTTAAATTTTAAATTTTAAAAATTTAAGTTCTAAAATTTAAGAAGGAGATCCAAGAGAAAGTCATATTCCTTGTTTCTAGATAAAAATCTTACCATATATGGATAAATAAATATGGGTAAGTTAAAAAAAAAAAAAGCCAAACAAAGAAATAGGATTCTTAATCTGGTTGCTGCATAATAAAAAATAAAACATTGCATCAATGAGTTGTAAGACCAAAATGCTTATGAAAAATGATTTCTTTAGGAAACAATAAGATTCAAGCCATAGCTCCTTTTAAATCTCCATAAAAATAATAAATTTACTAAAACAAGAAATGCATGAAGACATAACAAGTAGAATAGACTTTCTATGAAAATCTCTCACTCTACCTCCCCTTTAAGGCCAATAACTTTTAGATTTGTCATTTTGAGGCTGTTTTTTAGGACTAGTAGGCATGCTTCATTATTTTTTATTCTTTTTTCTCTTCTAACCATGTATTTTCAAATTGCCTGTATTTAAGCTCACTAATTCTTTCTTATGCTCGATCAATTCTGCTGTCGAGAGACTGACATATTATTCAGTTTGGCAATTGAATTTTTCAGCTTCAGAATTCCTGCTTGATTTTTTAAATTATTATTTCAATCTCTTTGTTAAATTTTTCTGATAGGCTTCTGAATTTCTTCTTTTTCTTGTCTTGAAGTTCATTGAGCTTCTTCAGAACAACTATTTTGAATTTTTTGTCTGAAAGGTCACATATCTCCATCACTCTGGGATTGGTCACTCGTGCCTCCTTTAGTTCATTTGGTAAGATGATGTTTTCCTGGGTGTTCTTGATGCTTGTGGATATTTGTTGATTTCTGGGCATTGAAGAGTTAGGTATTTATTTTAATCTTGGCAGTCTGGGCTTGTTTGAAGTCATCCTTCTCAAGAAGGCTTTCCAGGTATTCAAAGGGAATTGAGTATTGTGATCTAAGTCTTTGTTCACTGCAGCTGTATCAGCACTGGGCACACCCCAAGCCCAGTACTGCTGTGACTCTTGCTGACTCCTGGTGGTACCACCGTGGTGGACTTGGGTAAGATACGGGAGAATTCCCTGAATTACCAGGCAAATTTTCTCACATTCTTCCCTCACTCTCCGTGCTAGGGTATCTACTTCAGCATTTGTAAGAAAGAAGTGTCAATATGACATGAAGGGGAAGGCAACAGAGAGTCACATGGCAATATGTTTTCCCTGAGCTCATGTGAATAACTACTATCCCTGAATGTTCTCGGAAATGTCTGGAGACACTTTCTATCAATAAAGAGAATGAAATAAAACATGTGGGAGCTTAGAGGTATTGATGCCCTGTTGTTAACATTATCTTTGGTGCTTTTATATTCCAATTCTATTTGTGTATAAGATATATAAGTTGTTCATATATGAAAGTCACTATTTCTCCTAATTGCAAACCCATGTACTCATCTAAAAAGAATTTTAAGCCATCAATGTATAAAGAGTTGCTTCAACATTTGAACGGTATAAAGCAAAAGTACTCCCTAAATGATAAATTATATTGATAAAAAAGTAATTAGATAAGTTTAAACTCTAGGATTAAAATCTCCACTATAAAAATATGCATATTTGTCTTTATTTTAAATGAAAAAAATCTGCTCTTGGAGAAATATGTCTGATAATAGGTCCAAGAATGAGGAAGAAAGGACCATTCATGTATACTTTAAATGATTAGGCAAAATCAATCATAAATTTGAAAGAATTAAAATTCTTTTAATGAGGCATAGTAGTACCTGAATTACTACTAGTTCCCTAAAACCAGACCAAAATTTAAATAAAAATAAGACTCATAGCATTAGCAATATATACATTTATGAAGCTGTCTTTCACTGCCAATGGTTTAATTGGTATGCCATTGTTAATGCCAAATTAATCTGGAAAAGTAATATTCAGAATGATGTGAAAATAAGCAGGCGTATTTTGAGAAACCATCTATAAAAGCAAAAGAAAAAGTGCTTAAATTGACAAGTCTAAAAAATGTTGATTGGGAGCATTCAAAACTTTTTCTCATTCCAGTATTAGTGTTCATAATCTGATTATATAAGTAATATATGTACATTGTTGAAATTTGGAGAATAGAAAAAGTATAAAGAAAAATCTTTCACAATCTGATTGTTCTAAGGTAATTGTTATTATTATTATAAATTGTTATATATATCAAATGTATTAATATTAATAATTTTCCTTCCAATCCTTTTTGTTTTGTAAATATATTTTTTCCCCAAAATTGAAATCATATTCCGACTTGTTTTTATCATGCTAAATTCTACTTAATATTATGTTATAAACATTTTCTCAAGCCATAAGGAATTCTTCAACCACATTGTGTTTGTTTGTGTTTGTTGTTTCATATTCTAGTTGATGCATGTATCATAATACGTTTAAACATTTCCATAAAGCTAGACATTTGGGTTGTTTCCAATTTTTCAGTATTGTAAATTAACACTTCAATAAACACCATCATACTTACCTTTTTGTCCACATTTCTAATCTTTTCCTTAAAAAAATTTTTGAAAGTAAAATTTCAGAGTAAAATAATATGAAATTTCATAGATTCCGGATACAACTTCTTTCCAGAAATTTGTACCAGTTATATCTCACAAAGTACGAGTAGGCCTAACAAAATCACTGGAGAATTTTCTAGCTTCTTTTTTTTAAAAAAATAGATCACATTTTTGTACCAAGAGCAGCATATTATAGCATCCATAAAAGTTTCCAAAAGGTTATTTATTTAACAACAAAGGCAATTTTCCTAAAGAAAAGACCAAGGAATTTCTATTTTTTCTCCCCAAACAAATTATTACAATTTTGCTTTAAGGTAGTCCAACGTTCTCATTTTACTGGCAACTTTTTCTTTTTTTAGTTTTCTCTAGTCCTAGAAATCTCTTCCAAAGAGGTTATATGAAGTTGGAACTAATTTTCATCTTCCACATATGACTCACTATTCCCCACCATCAGGCACTATAAAGTGTCCTCTCTATCTAAACCTGTAGGCATCTTGACATGATGGCAAGAAGGCATCTTGACATGATGGAAAGAAAATGAACTCTGCCATGGAAAAAGAGATTTCCCAGCCCTCCTCTGGCACACTTGAGGCTAAACCCTCTGAAGGTGAGCTTCCATATTCCAAGATAAATAATCATACCGTCTCACAGGATCATTGTAAAGATTAGAAAATGAAGAGAAGACACATAGAATTGAATATTAACTAGCCACTGAAAACTGTATTTTTATGAGGTATGAGTAAAAGAGCTACAAATGCTAGTTCTAGAACAAAAAGAATCCACTTGGAACTAAAATAATCTACTCCCATTCTTTAAGTAAACTGGAAAAAGTCAACAGAATTGTACTTCGAGAGTAAAACATCAATGGACTGTTGCTACTCAAAATTCCTTTACTGATGTCTTTCAAAGGAATCATTTGTCTAAAGAACAACACAAATTATGGAGACACTTTCACAAACCAGACATTGTTACTAAATCAGGTACATCATTTTTGCAAATGTGGTTGCTTCATTTTGTGTTAAGTTTTGTACCAAACCTTCATTGAAATTGATGTTTATTAGTTTAAAAAGAAGTCTACATCTATCAAATTGCTCCTAATATGACATAGACATGTAAAAACTTTTCTATATTCAACTCCAGATTGTTCTTGTGGTCTCTAAAAAGTTAGGGGATTTAGGGCTTATAATTTTTCACTGGTGATTGGAAGACTGGAATGAAAGAGATATTTTCTAAACTACACCAAACTGTTAAAATGCAGCCAATTTCAGCAACAATGGTATTCTTAATGAGTTTTAAGAGGAAGGAAAAGGATTGTGAATAATTTTGACACTGTCTTGTCTTTCACTAGTTGCTGCTAATCTTTTGAAAGGTTTTCTATTTTTGACCTAGATTCAGACAGACCCTGCTGTTTGACAAAGCTTGTTTTCAAGTCTCATTCACAAGAGCATTGCAGGGACTCCAAGGATTGGAGGTAATTCTCCTAGAAATATAAAAGTTTCTGTTGGATAATTAACTACTACCACAGGAAACTCGAAGTACCTAGAAATCTGACTTTCCAGGACAGCATCACTCTATTGGTAGAGTAGAGGAAACAAAGCCCTTATCTCAGCATGTTCTTCACTGAAAACTGAAGTCAGTAACCTGTGGGGCAGACTCAATGGATCAGTGGGGCATGAGGAAGCTCATACAAACACTGGGAAACAAGATGCAATTACTACATGTCTAAACTAGCCTCAGGCAATGAGATACTGATGTTTGGATGATCCTGCAAACAATTTTTCTTGTAAGTGTCAATTCTTGTAAAATGGTGGACTTAAGACCTGAGTACTTGGTTGCTTAAGATTCCTGCTATACGTCTATTTTTGAGTGACTATGTTCTAACTCCTTTCCTGTGTCTGCAATGTGAAAGGTCTCCCGTAAGTATCACCTCTTCTCTGAGTGGCTGCCTTCTCCAAATTCTCAGTTTTTTATACCATCTAAGTATGACTAGCGTATTTCGTCCTGTTTCAACAGTGTCGTATTTATTTGGGGGATACCAATAGATTATAATATCATCAGACAATAGGCAAATTCACATTTAGTCAATCACATACTTCGGATTCTACACTGTTATGTATATGAATGGAACTTGGAGGCTGACATTCCTTATTTTGTGGCCCATATTATAAACATTTTCTGGCTTCTCGCCATAGGTTACCAAGGAGGTGCCTTAGGTTGGCAGGCTCTGGTTAATTACTAGAGTCCACTAGAGAAGTTCCACTTTATCATTTAAACATAGAGTCTTCCTGTGAGATTCCTTTTGAAATAAGTGTTCTGCTCCAGGTAAAACAAGACAGACAAACAAAAACCTCCAGCAGAAACAACCTCCACCTACAACTTAGTTTCCACTGAGATTTATTTCTCTCTCCTATTTAATAGATGAGTATTGCTGTTTTGCATTTTCTGTTTTAGATATTTTATCAGTCTCAATCTAGTCAAGAGACAGAAATCACCAACTGGTTTATCAGAGAAAATTTAATATAAAGAATTGCTAAATAGGTATAAATAATTAGCTGGGTAATGGCAAAGGCAAAAAGAAAACTAAGTTACCAAAGCGGTAGTGACTGCAAGAAGTAGCTACCAACCCTAGAGCTACTAGAACAAATGGAAGAGGTTAGAATGGTTAGGAGTTTCGAAGAGGAGCCCCAGGGGGCTAGAAGTTAGATCTCCGAGAAGGGGACGCCAACAGATTAGTGGGTGTCTCTGAGGGCCCTTGCAATAAGACTGGTTCTGCAAGTGAGGATAAAACTATGAAGGAGTGAAATGCTGTTGCTGAGGTGAAAAATATTATATATTGTTTTCCCACTATGTAAGAGGGAGATTTAATTTTACATTTTTCCTCCTCCACCACCCTGAATACTTGCTGTCATTCCCTTCAACTCCTCCCATCCTCAATATACACAGTATGTACGCAATATAGTTATATCACTATCTTAGTTTAATCCATAATTTCAGTGTTTACATTATTCTATCTTTGTAAATATCCACAGTTAAGCCACATAATGGACCATGAATTACTTACAAATGCAACATTTCTGATCCCCAGAGTGAATCATTTCTTGGGTATTCTGTTTCTTTGCCTGGTTACTGTTCAGTGTACTTCTCACCAATGTGCCCTCAGTACACACACTCGTCAGGTGACATCACTTTATTTTTCTTCAACACGTGACTGTGAGTCTTCTCACTCCCTTTGGATTGGCTGCTCTGTAGTCTGCAGGGCAGTTGTCCTTCTGGGATCTCTATCACAATTGTCACCTCTTAGCGTGGCTCTACTTTTTCCTGTGACCTGGGTTTTAATTCCTCTTGGTTGGTTCCCTCCTTTATAATGGAACACATCCATAAATAATTTCCTTAGAAAGGGTACCAAGTAAGTAAATTTTTGAGAATTTGAATGTTTGAAAATATATTTTCAAGTTTGTAAATACTTTAATTAATTGTTAAAATTAATTGTCAGTTTGGCTAGGTTTAGAATTCAAGAGGTCATTTTTTCTCACAATTTTGAAAGCATTCCAGTGAAGCTTTTCAATATCTAGTACCATATCAATATCAATTCTTGATTTTTCATTTGATCTGTTTATCTCCTCTGGAAGTTTCTGATATCCTTGGTTTACTACTAGCATTCTGGAATTTCATGGTAACATACATTGAGGTGGTATTTTCCCCCTTTCTCATGGACCTCAGTGGACCTTTCAATACTGAATTTCATGGCCTACTGTTCTGGAAATTTTAATTTTATTATTTCTCTTACAACTACAATGCTCTCCATTTTATTTGTCCCTAACTTCTGGAAATCCTGTTATTCACATATTGAACTTGCTACAATTATCTAATTTTCTCTCCTATCTTGCAAAGAGATGTTATATAAAAGTAACGTTCAGAAAACAACAACTAAAAATCTTTAAAAATATGTTAGAAGATATTTTAAAATAAATGGAATAATTGGAAGACAAAGACAGATGAATCTGTCGTGTTAGTCTAGTTTCTGGAAGATTTTTTCCACTTTGTCTTCCAATTATTCTATTTATTATAACAAAGCTTTCATGGACCCATAAGCACTGAAAGAAACTGTATCCTTAGCTCAAGCTATTTGCCAAAGAAAATTCAGGAAGTTAGTAGCTGAACTGGAATTAGAACCCAAGTTTGTATGATTTCTCAGCTCATAATCTTGACTATATTACTATGACTCCTTGGCCTGACTGATATTGTATCATTTGGAACTCTTTTGGTTATGACAGAAAACACCTTACAAACTACAAGAAGAGGTGTTGACTCATGTAACTGGGAAAACTTGGAGTAAAACTAGCTTATACACTCAAACAACATCAGCGGGATGTGGTTTTTCCCTGCTGCTGGTTGAACTCTCCTCCATATGTTGGCTTTAATCTTCGGATCTGGGCAGTAGCAGAATTGCTACAGCTGTGATAGCCTCACACTTTCTCAGGTTCAAGTCCCAGGAAAAAGAGTGAGATTCTCTTCCAAGCAGCTCTCACACTTGCGCTTATAATCACCCCGATTGGAGCAACTTGAATCTTGAGTCCACCTCTATACCCATCAGTGAGGCCAAGGGAATGGAATGTGCTGATTGACCTAAGCCCAGGTACTATGTTCCATCTCTGTAAAGAAGGAATGGAATTCAACGCAAAGGAGTAGATTACTGCCCCCAAATTGTTAGCATTTTCCAGAAAACAGTTAGTGGTTGCTAGAATACCAAAATATAATATATGTCCACCTCAGTTGTGACTAATAATGAAGAATATTTTACTATTAAAACATATTATCCATCAGCATCAAATATCTCCTATTTCTTCAAGAAGAAATAAGATTTGTAAAATGTATGCATGAGCTGGTGGAAATGATCAGTATTCAAAATACTCTTGGGATGACGTTGCTCTGGAAGCACAGTATGAGGCAGTATTACTAGTCTAAATTGATGCCTGCCTTTTATTCACCTGAAAGAAGAGACGTGGAAGCGCAGCAGTTGAGAAGGAGGTATGAGGGATGCTTAGCTTGATTGAGAAAGGTTAATTGCATGTGAAATGAGGCTGGGATTCAGAGGATGTTTGCTCTAGATTTTGTGTAATGTTATATTAACACTGGGATTCTCTTTATTCTATTAACAAAATAAACTCATTTTGTTTGGTTTCATTTTACAGTTGCTTTAATCCCCCTGAACATTTATACTATTATTTAATTTTACTAAACATTTGTGGATGGTAAAATACCTATAGAATTAAGCAACTGCAGGATATTAAAGACATCCAGTTCTTACAGAGATTTGATCTGCTAATTAGCCACACCAATTTTATGGATCATTGCATCTCACTTAAAATGTATTGTTATACGTTTATAATCTTTCCATAATGGGCTTTTATTGAGTGCATGGGCCAACTTCTGTGTGATGTACAAGAGAAATTCTCCTTCCTCCACCTAAATAATATATTTGCAGACCTAGTAAATCACTATAACATTCCAGTGAAAATAGTTCTCTTGGCATTATTAAATGGCTTATTTGGGACCGTGATGGAAAATAGAAATACCTGAAGAAGAAAGAGTCCTAATGCTATCCAAAGAGGCTCAAAAAAAGAGGCAGGTGGAGAGGAGGAAAGCTATCATCCAATAAACTGATAGGCAACATAAATTTATTGAGAAAACACATGGCAGTCCAATTTTCTTTCATTATCACAGTGATCTTATATAGTCCTTTGCATTTCAGCTTTTCTCCTACTTAAATGAGATAAATTAATTTTTTCTAGTTTCTCAACAGGGATATTAATTTTCTGAATTAATTACTGACTTTTGAAATACATTTTTAAAACTTTAGGTTAGCTTCTCCTTGAATGGAATGGTCATATTGAAATGCTACCGATAATGTTAAACTTTACCTCAGCCCTGTGCTCCTGGAAGACAGTGGTGGTCAAGAAATTGCTTCCAACCTTCCATGTTCTAAGAAATGGCTTACTGCAGAGAGCCACCCTTTCCCACAAGATTTAGATAAGACTCATGAAGGAACCCTTGTTTACCTATGACAAGGCTCTCCACAGACCCTCCAAATTCTTATTCTTTATCTTACAAATGATTAGCTAAACTGTTCATTTCAACTGACCAATATGGACAAGATGACCACTAACTTGGCCTGACCAAACTTGGTCAGGCTTCTCTCCCTTCCTCAGTTCCCTGAACTTTGGGCATTGGAATGAGGAACAATCCCTCCTTAATAGCCCTTCTCAAGGATCAGCTGATCTGAGGGAAAAACATTGCCTGATCGAATGTGTATTTGTGCCCCCAGCTCATCCCACTTCATACACCAAGTTCATTCTAGCCTTGTAAACATTCCTCCCTATTATAGAAAAGCCATTTTCTGCATGACCATTGAGACACTTGCAGATTTCATGGTTGGGAGATTTAATAGTCTCCCTCCTATATCTCAATAGGTCCTTTCCCCCTGCAATAATCATTTTGAATAAAGTATTTCCTTACTTAAGTCTGGATTCATTTTTTATTTGACACTGCAATTTTGTAAGCAGACCTAGAACATTTATCAGAATTCATTTCCTAGAGAGAAAAATTTCATGATAACATTTGCTTTCTCTTCATATCTTTGTAGAAATTTAATAGTATATTTTCAGAGATTATGATGATACATATAAAATTATTAATAAAAAGACATGCTACATATTTAAGCACTAAGAATTGCTTTATATCACAAACTAGATGCCTCAGCCTCGCCACCAATTGCCTTCTTGAATTCCTTTCTCTGTTAATGAACCACCATTCCCTCGGCCACCATGTTGGAGATGGCAGTGCCACCTTTGAATCCTTCCTCAACCTGTTCTCCATAGTCAGTTAGTCACCAGGTGACTTGATTCTACCTCTTATTAATGTCCTGCACACATTTTCCCATTTCACTGTTATCATTCTAATTCACGTTGTCTTTGATACCTCATGCCAGTGGTCTCTGTTTCAGTGAAACTCCCTCCCTCTGGTAAATAAATGTGGATTTGGAGAAAAATGGGGCAGAATGTTAGAGGTTGAGACTGGATTTTGAAGACTGAAGTCAAAACAGGAGTTACTCTTAAAGCTGAAAGATTTGGGAGCAGGATTGCAAATGAAAAGCCCAAAGCCATCCTTTGAGAAAACCCTGCTTTTTAAATGCAATGAAGAGAAAAAAGTTGAATGACAAATGTAGAGGAAATAAAGGAAAATAAACTTCTGAAGATTGAAGTCAAAGTCTGAAAGTCAAAGATTATTTAGGCAGATTATTATTTGCCATGTTTGAGGCTATGTCAATGTGGAGATATACTCCTGTGTCTGCGGTCTGTCCTTCATCCCCATACCTTCTTTAAAGTACTAGGTACTGCAGTTGGTTTGGGTGCCATTGGTGATTCAGATGGGTGATTCAGGAGAAGAGTGGGCAGCTTTTTGTGGGCTGGCAGAGCTGGTTCTCAGGCTGTTTCTCTGTTCATGAAATGGGTTGCTCTGACAGAACAAAGGCATAATTTTTCAGCTTTCTCTGGAATTAGAAGGCGCCAGGATCAGTGGCCAGCTTCATTGGCTCTGTCTTCTTTTCTATTCTCCCTGGATTTTAAACCACTGTGAGCATGAAATACACATTTACATAGAGATATTTTTTATTGCAATTTACTTAACAAAACATTTTCTAGTACAGTACGGTTGTGGTGGTAGAGAATACTACACATTCCTTGTTTTAAAAACGTATCCATCAAACTTTAGATGGATGCATGGTTGCCAATCACAAAGATCAAATTGTCCAGCCTCTTTGGCTGCCAGGTATTACCATATGATAAGTTTTAGCCAATTGGATGTGAGTAGAAATAACAGAGTAAAACTTCTTAGTGGTGTTCTAAAGGAAATGAGCATGCCCTCTATTTGTTCTTTCTCACTTCCCGCTACCTGAGATGCTGATAAGATGATTTGATGGCAAAAGCTGGAACAGCCGTATTGGTCATAATACGGAAGCTGTGTGTTGAAGAAGGCAGAGGCACCACCTCAGTCCTATCAGCACTGCTTACGCTTAGACTGTTAGAGGAGACAGGAAGGTATTTTATCTTGTTTTAGTCACTGTCATTTTGGCGTTTGATATAGAATGTGAGTTATATGCTAATATTCTCTCAATAAATCTTCATTGAATGAATGCATAAGTAAGGCACTGTGTCTCTTCCACTCTACCTTGGCTCAAAAGACTTGGCATTGTTTAGCTGGTCTAAGTAGTTTGGCTGGAGGACCTTGGACTTGGTTTGTCACACAGACACATACTGATTGGCTCATATATTGTTTTAAAATTAAAATACTTGCCAATATACATACCACAATAGATTTCATATGAACATTCCTATTTCTGGATCTCTTAAAACATTAGATATTAATGCAACTCTTGGCTCACGTTCTGGCCTTGTCCCCAGTGACAGGAGTTGAGTTGCACTTTTGCCTTTGGGTCATGCATGCTCTCACATTCACCGGTTCAGGTCTGCTTCACTCATTGGTGTGACTGCTGGCCTGTGTGGCCATTTGCTCTTGTGACCTGCCATATTGTATTCTAATAAAAATAAACTTCTATTACTGATGAATACGTACTGCTTCACACACATATACACTATCAATATGGCCAAAGTGAAGCTGCTTTGCTGGAATTTTTTTCTTTTTGAGCTCTTTCAGGTCAAGAGCTAATTACCCTTTACCCTCTGTCCGTTACATTCACTCTGGTGAAAACCACACTTCTAAGCTGCTTTATGGCTTCAAATCTAATTGAAGTCAGAACTTGGAGCATCCTGCATGAGAGCTCAAGCAGTCTCAGTATAAATAAGCCTTCTGTAAACTGGCAGATTTCTGCTCATGGGTTCTCTTCAAGTCATTTTCTTGGGAGCCATGTTGCTTGTTTCTCTGCACAA
Organism: Propithecus coquereli; assembly: GCF_000956105.1. Classification (NCBI taxonomy): domain Eukaryota; kingdom Metazoa; phylum Chordata; class Mammalia; order Primates; family Indriidae; genus Propithecus; species Propithecus coquereli. The sequence goes on from NW_012140191.1 coordinate 3,144,985, forward strand.
TAAGTAGATCTTATTGATACTAGAATCCTCGCCCAATTTGTCACAATTGGGGGAAAGTCTCACCCTTCACAACCTAATAAACCACTCAGAAAATCAACATCTTCATCTGATTCACGATTTACCTCTGTGTATGATAAATACTGACCTTGGAGTAAAAATTTTAATGCATTGTTGGGAATTAGTTATTAAAAATAAGTTAAAATACAATTAATGTTTTTTTTTAATTGGAAAGAATCACAGAACATTTTTAAGAACACTTAATTGAAGAGAGGGATGAGGAGGAAATGAGGAATAATAACTGGAAGGGACTGCTTACACTTTATAACTTTTTGGAATTTTAATTTATATATATTACATAAAAATACAAATAAATGTACTGATACATAGATATCTGGATGAGGAGATGAGAGTAATTTACAATTTTTAGAAAATTAGAAAGAAATATATCAAGAAAATATACCTAAGATATTGTGAAGTAAATACAGTAAGTTATATAATAATGCATAAAATTTATTTATGTAAAAAAATTTTATTTTCATATGTACACATGCACATGTAAAAGCATTGAAATTGGAAAGAATGACACAAAATTAAGATGACCAATGACATGGCGAGAACATGAGACAGAAAACAGAAGGAGACCATTGCATTGACTTTAGGTACTTTTATACTGCTTTACTGTTTCTGAACTTCCTATATTACTTGCATAACTTTTTAAAGTAATTGAAAATTAGATGCAAGTCATAACTCTGACCCAGTAATTCCATTTCTGAGAATATGCTTTAATTATTCTCACTATAGTAAAAAAAAGTGTTACGCATACAAACAACTCAGAAAAATATTTTAGTTTTGAAAAATTAAAAATAATTTAAATATCCAATTATAAGACATCTGTTACTTATGATAAATACACAAAATTTAATGTTGTTTAGTCATTAAAAATTATGATTACCAAGAGTATATAATGTCATAGAAACATTTGTGATTTAATAACAGGTAAAAAAAGTGGGTTGAAAAATTAAATATTATACTTGGTAATAAAATAATATAATTAAAAATACTAGAAGATACATCAAATGCTAATGTGATTGTTTCACACAGCTTTATTTGAAAACAAAACAGTTTGATGCCTTCAAAGTCATCTGGTCCACCGTCTATTCCATAACACGAAGAACACAAAATGCCCTAGGGCCAAAGTATACCAAAGTTTCTCTTTAATATCCAGCAAAATTAGACTTTAATCTATTGCAATTAACTTTAAATTTGCCTTCCAATATACTTGTGAAGATTTTTAAACTTAATACATAAGTCAAACATTAGAAACAACTGGAATTTTGAAGAGCTACCCCACAGTTCTCTATACACAGTTCAGTGTGAATTTACCTATAAAAAAAGAATAAAGCCTCCTGTTCAGGCAAAGAATGTGAACTAATACCACCCCTCGGAATTCTATTTGGTAATGGCAAAATATGCCTTCTCTATAATCATAAATATATTGACTGCCAAACTCCTGTCAAATGGCTTTTATTGTATTAAAATGATCTTCTCACTGCTCTGCTTCACTTTCCTGTTTTTCTCATTCGCTTGGGCAAATGTGTTTCCATTTAAAATTTCCTTCTTTCTTCTTCCTTTGCTGTTTTTCTGTAACAATGGTGAGAAAGGTGCACCTTTCAGTCATTAGTAATTTTCTGGAAAATTCAAACAAGATTTTTTTTTTTTTTTTCCAAGGTTTGAGAGCTCCATTCCTGCCATGGAAAGATTCCAGTTCTCAGTTTTCTGATTTGTCCATTCACGGTATGAAGTTTCTTGGGGAGCTGTGAGCCTGAGAAAACCCCACATGAACTCTCAAATCTCATCTGACCACCCAAGGCTTGACCAGTATTTTCTCCCGTGAGTTCTTGCCTCTCCTACACATGAGACCCCTACACTCTTGCTCTATGTTTAATGTTTGATTAACAATGCAGTGGGATTTGAATGACAATCCGGAGAATGTTCCATAAGCAATTAACTCTTTTGCAGACTTTATCTTCTTTTACCTGGCAATGTCTCCCCAGGTGAAGCCCTACAACTTGCTGCCAGGCACTTTTCTGCAAAGTTTAGAGATTTTCAGCTATTGTTAGCATATTTTTGCTGCTAATATTCCTTTTTATTGTCTTCTTTTTTACATAGCTATGTATTACTTTGAATTTTTTTTTGCAGTGTAATTTAAACTTCAGGTCACAATTACAAACAGTGGAATTCCAGACCTTTACCAGGAGAATAGATTTAACTTCTAGGTATCTCTCTTTGTGGTCTCATGAGCAAACCCTATGAACTACCCAACAAGTATAATCTCAACAAATGGACTTTGTTTATTGTTACATGAAAAAATAAGAAAGTATATATATTAATGGATGTAGTATATATGTAAACTATTCAGGAAGCTCACTCTTCGGTACACTGGAAATAAAGCACTCTTGATTTTATTAAGTGGTAGGACAGCTTAACATTGACAATCGATGGGGAGAAAAGAGCATCGCGGTACAGGCGCTCTCCATTAACCTAACAATTTTTTGCTTTCCATTTCTTTCTGCATGGTTCACATTTGCATTTTGAGAGAAGGAAAAAAATCAAACTCTTCAGTAGATGCTTTACATATTAGTATAAATTAAGAATAAGAGACTTCATGTGGTGGCAAAAATTGAGTGGCAGGGAAATCAACACTCAATCCTCTCGAGGCACATTGGTGCGTATCACAACTGATTGGTTGTGGTTGTGTCTCTCTATATCAAGGTCAGATGAAGGAATTTTTGTGAGACAGAATGATGAAAACGTAAGTGGAAAATTATCTATGGTATCTTTTAAGTATCTAGAGCAGTACCAAGATCCAATGCGAATGTTTGCTTTGCTCAAAATCATGCACTATTTATAAGCATAATAATAATAAAATCAATACAAGGTTTATGCTACTGAATTCACTTTTTTGTACAGAAAAATATTCCATAATGCCCTATTCAGAAGTCTTTTCGGATGCAAAGATGGAAAAGAGGCGTTTTTTCTTTCAGTAAAAAAATCATTAATATATTCAAGGTTTAACTTTTCTTTTACAAGTGTTTTTGAGCATACCATATGGCACCAGTTAGATTTGAAGGTTTTCATTTGCTTTTTAAAAATCTGAGTGAGGTTTCCTTTCATAAGCTCATACATACTGGTTATTTTTTAATAAGCATAAAACTTCTATATAACACCAAATGCATGATTTAACAGGAAGGAATAAAAAATATATGGCAATATAATAATTGGCTCATTTAGTTAGGAGTTCCTTTGAAGCTTAATAGTAAAGGATAAGCAGTTATTAGCTTATTAGCTCAAGTTGGACCCAGTACTTATTTTTTTAAAAAATAAGTGCTGGAATACATATCTTGACAAACTGTAAAATGCCTAGCCCCTTTTCGGTACCCCCTCCCTAGTTCTTTATTCACAAAGAGGAATGAGCTTGTTCTTGCCAACTAAGTCGATTGGGATGGAAACATTAATGTATTCTAGCAGATGTGGGTCAACATCCCTCTGCAAAAACAAGGTTGCCTGTACTCTACACTGGCACACACCATCCCAAAATAAAAAACATTAAAATTCTGTACTTCCGGTAGAACTCTCCTATGAAAATACAGTTGAAGACTATAATATAGAAGATTCAAAGATTTCAATGTATTTGCTAAAATTGTTCACTAGCGGACCCTGCTGATTGTAATGAAGGAAGGAGAGTTTCAATATCATTAGAACAATCTTTAGGAATGTGAGTGGATCTATACTACTTAATAAGCTGGCCTTTCTTGAGCCTTATGATATTGCTGATAAAGAAATTAGCATGATAACCTACTATAGATAAAGTTGTTTAGATAAATTATTTCCTTTTCAAATTTGAACAGCCTAATTTTTTTTCTACCAGATTTTCAATTCAATTTACTTTAATTTTTAAAAAGGAATATTTTACACTTGGAGAATTTGTTGGTTTTTCTTGGCACATTTTTCTCCCAATAAAATTAGTGGCATAAGATTGCATCTAATTGTAGTAGAATCATTAGAAAATGGAGACAGTGAGTGTGTGGGCAAAACAATTAAGTTATTGCTGGATTCCTTGCATTAAGCACAGAATTTCCTCAGGAATTGCAAAATTCTAAAGCTGACATCTAAAAGGATAAAGGCATATACATCATTCACCTGACTTTTATAATTTCACATGCATGTATATTCAATAAATAATAATTGAGCACACATTCACTATGAATCACTTGAAATTCTGATGACTGACATGGAGGCTGTAATCCACAATCTTGAGAAACTAACAGTCCACTAGAAAAGCAGGCAATTTACAATGATAAAAATTATGCTAGAGATAGATACACAAAGTTATAGCAGAAAACAACAGGTTATTCAAAAGATATAACTTTAATGGACCTTTGAAAGATTAGTAGAAGTTTACCTGGTAGAGAAGGGAGGAAATACGGGAAAAACTTGAAGGTGGTGACAGAACATCATACAGAAGAGGAAAAGGTTGGAACTGATGTGGCTTGAATGTAAGGTGGTAGATTAATGTGAAAGTAAGTGAATGGAAAGTCGCAGACTTTTGAAGGCTTTACATATTGTCTTTACGTACTTGGTCTTTACCCAACCAATAGGGAAGCATTAGGGGATTTAATCAAAGGAATAACAAAATTAGTTGACAGTAGCAAGAATGCAGGTTAGCAAGAATGAGACTAGTTAGAGGAAGCTACTGCAGTAATGCACACAAAAAAACAAGGGACCTTGAGGAAATCAAAGACAGTAGAGAGATAAATAGAAGATATGTAAGAGGAAGAAAGTAGGGAATGTGGTGACAAGTGTCCAGTAGACAAGTTTTCTAGGATGTCTCTCACTCTGGCTTGAAAGATTGTGTAAGTGGTAGTACTAATCTCCAAATTGGGTAATATAGGAAGAGAATCAGGTTTAGGGGTCTATAACAGGGAGGAGTTGGGAGCACACAGACAATGACTTTGGTGTTTTACAAGTTGGGTTTAAGATGCTTCTAAAACATACAGACAGATATTCAGTAGATGTTAGTGTAGACATGTCTTCAAAAAGAAGTGGGAGACGTGGGAGGATCTTCAGCATATAAATAGTAATAGTTACTCAGCTAAAGAATTTAGACCAAAATTCATAAGAAGAGTATGTAGAGTGAGATGAAAGGTGGGCCAAGGGTGTGCTGCTTGGAACACCAATATTTAAAGGGAAATTGAACAAACTAAGAAAATCAAGGAACAAGAGATAGACAAGCAAAGGAAATAGGAAAAATGCATGGTAAGAGTGGCATTGTGAGAGTTAAAAATTGGAAAAAAGTTCAAGACAACAAGAGTAATTAATTGCATTAAATGCCTACACTGAAGTCTAGTAATGTAAGGCCCATGTTAATTATGTCATTGGTGACTTTGGGGAGATGGGTTACAGTTGAGCAGGAGCAAATATCAGCCTATAGTTCATGAAGGAATAAACAGGAAATTTCACAAGGTTGGAAGATAAAAATGGTACGAAATTTTATAAAATGAACTTGGTTCATTGGATCATGAAGTATAATCACAGAATTTTTCTAGACTTCCTGGAAAAACTAAATGGGAGAAATTAGAAAGGGACCAGACATTCCCTAGGATTTCTCAGGAGGAGAGAAGTTCTTTCATTTAAATTTGCTAAAACACTTATCTGAAGATAAGAAGTGGACAATTCTATTAATACTAATAAAGCAAAAAGGTGAAGTGACTTAGAAAATGAGGAGGAAGTCAAGATAAAAGGGTAGATCCAGTGGGTGTTAGAGGCAGAGCTAAGATGGTTGAGTTTAAGATTTCAGAATTAATGTTCTCTCTGATGTATAGGTCTAAGATGTAGCCATGGATGCAAATTGCCAGAGTGAAATAGAAAATATATTTGAGTTGAAAGGTGAAAAATTGTGGTTCTAACGTGGTAGCTTCATAAATATTTTTGGAGTCTTCTAAAATGATGGGAAAAGGTCTAAGGTAAAAAACCTTGATCTTGACACTAAGTCATCAAAGTTTGTGGGAAGCCAACAATAAAGTGAATACGTGACATTGATAAGAAGTCGTTTTTATCAGAAAGTATAGATGATAGAGAAAACAGGGACTTAGGACACCATTGGTTCTATTTCCCTAGTCAAGGATAAGCATTTTGTGAATAAAGAAGAGTTTCTGTTAATGATATTAGGGCCACAGCTTAGTTTTATAGCTATATTTTGTTAAGCAATGAAGGAAAAAAGAAGAGCCTATGATGTAAGGATTTGTTAAAAAGAAATAGTGATATAAGAGGATACCAATTAGCATCAAAACAAACAAATGTCTATTGTCTTGGTCTATTTTATACTGCTATAACTGAATACTGGGTAATTTATAATGAACAGAAATTTATGACTCATGAATCTGAAGGCTAGGAAGTCCAAGACTGAGGAGCCGGTATCTTGTAAGGGCCTTCTTACCGTATTATCCCATGGTGGAAGGGCAAAGAGAGGGCAAGAGAAAGCAAGAGATAGAACTCACAGCCTCAAGCTCATTCATAGTTGACATTAATCCATTTTGGGGATGGAACCCTCATGACCTAAACACCTCCCATTAGGCCCCATCTCCTAACACTAATGGTCATTGTTGATTGCTTTCACTTTTAGCATGTCTTTCATTCTATTTCAGTGATGCATTGCTTAATGGCAGGATATGTTCTGAGAAATGTATCTTTAGGTGAAGTCCTTGTATGAACTTACAGAATGTACTTTACACAAACCTAGATGGTATAGCCTAATACACACCTAGATTATATGGTATAGCCTATTGCTCCTGGGCTATATAGACCTGTATAGCATGCTACTGTACTGAATACTGTAGGCAATCTGTAACACGAATGGTAAGTATTTGTGCATCTAAATGTATCTAAAAACATAGAAAAGGTACATAAAAATCTAGTATAAAAGATAAAAAAAAAAAGGTAGATCTGCATGATTTTCATGGCATTTAGCATAAATGGAGCTTGCAGGACTGGAAGTTGCTCAGAGTGAGTAAGTAAGTGAGTAGTGAGTGATGGTGAAAGCCCAGGATAATACTACACATGACTGTAGACTTTATAGACTGTATGTACTGTACACTTAGGCTACACTACATTTATAAAAAATGTTTTTCCTTCTCAATAATAAATTAACCTTAGCTTACTATAACTTTATAAACTTTAAAACTTTGTTTTTATCTCTTTGACTCTTTTATAATAACATTCCACTTAAAACACAAACACATCATACAGCTATACAAAAATATTTTCTTTCTTTATATTCTTATTCTATGAGCTTGTTTCTTTTAAACATTTTTTTATTTTTTATTTTTTATTTTTAATTTTTAACTTTTTTGTTAAAAGCTAAGACATGAACACACACACATGAGCCTAGGCCTACACAGGGTCAGGATCATCAATATCACTGTCTTCCACCTTCACGTCTTGTCCCACTAGATGGTCTTCAGGGGCAATAACATGCATGGAGCTGTTATCTCCTATGATAACAATGCCTTCTTCTGGAATACCTCCTGAAGGATGTATCTGAGACTGTTTTACAGTTAACTTTTTCTTATTAAGTAGTAGGAGTATACTATAAAATAATGATAAAAAGTATAGTCTAGTAATACATAAACCAGTAATATAGTCATTTATTATCATTGTCAAGTTTATGCACTATACATAATTTTATGTGCTATACCTTTATATAACTGGAAGAGCAGTAAGTTTTTTCACACCAGCATTATCACAAACATGAATAATGGGTTGCACTATGATGTTAAAAGGCTATGACATCACTATGCAAAAGAAATTTTTCAGCTCCATCTTAGTCTTATGGGACCACCATCATGTATGCAGCCGGTTGTTGATCAAAATGTCATTCTGTGGTGCATTACTGTAATATGTATTGAGCACTTACCACTCTTGACTGATTTCCAATAAATTGAATAGTCTAAAATTTAGTTCCTGCTGTTCTTGATTCAGATTGGTGATTCTCAGAGTGTGTGGAATCCAGGTGGCCTGGTTCATTCAATTACACATTTAGGCATCACAAGTAAGCTACCTTCCCAAGACTTTGAGATATATTGTTTAAAATTGTTATTGTTAGTGGTAATAACAAATTTTATTCTGAGATTTGATAGAATTAAATTATATACTGGAGTTACAGTTAGAAAATTAAAAGAAATTTTTATTCAAGTCATTATTAAACAATTAGTATAATTAGGCTTTAACTTTTTATGTTGAATTTCTTAGTCTATAGATTAAACCCATTGAAATTTTCTCCTTCTTTTAAGGCAGACATGCCACGAATCTATTCGATTTTCAAACTACACTTTGCCATCTGCTTGGTTCAAATGGTTGTGTGGATTCATCTCTTGCTAGGCTCTATTAAGCTTACACCAACATAGCATTTTAACCTCTAAACACAGGAAAAGCAACAAACAGGTGAAGATCAACAAACACTGCAGGAAGATTTTAAATGACTAATCAGATGGAAGAAATACCTAAAGGAGCAGGCAGGAAAATAGAATGCCAACTGTTGTAGCCACAAGCTTGAGAAGGTGAGAATAAATGGCTGCCTGCCAAGGAAACCTCAGGCCCTGTAAATTCAATGTGTTATTACAAATAGACGCACTGGCATGCGTGCACATGCGTGTGCGTGTCTGTGTGCATGCGCACATACACATATCCAGAAGCAACAGCAAATTTTGAAAGGGACCTGTGAAAACCTTCAGGGTTTTGCTGGGGAACCTCCACATGCTAGATTTGAGTTGAAGAGAAAGTATAATAGAGAATGTTTGGTAGGATATGATGAGTTAGGGAATGGATTTTAGAATCAGAAAAATGAGGGTCCAAGTCCTGCTTCCATCACTAAATGATAAGTTGTCTTCCACAAGTTCTTTAACATGTCTAAGCTTCTACTTGCCCAATTTTAAAATGGGGATTAAACACAGTCCTTGTGTTTAGGGCTATTGTGAAAATCGAACATGGGCATGCAGGCAGGGCTTTCAACCGAACCGGATGTGGAGCAAGCACTTCACACAAGCTGGCAATTATTAATTAGTATGATTCTTTGTTTCCTTGCCGCCCATTTCCAGGTGTGTCCTGTTTTTCTTTTAAAGTAGTAACTGTAAAGTAACTTTCAGGTAGGTTTTCCTGGCCTTTCGAATCCTGTTCCACATACCCCAGGTCTCTGTATAATTTAGATTTGTTTATTCTCAAGTAAGAAAGCTTCATGCCTTTCCCTCCGGAAAATTTTTCCTCTTTTTTTCCCAAATACGCTCTCCTCTCTCTCTGTTCATCCAGCAGTTGTCTTCCTTTACGGCCCGTTGCCATCCCTTTCTAAAATCCAGGTGCTTCTTTCCCTGAACTCCTATGTTGGTCACTTATTTAGCCCTTTTAGAATTTCTATAACATCTAAAAGATTTCATCAGAAGATACTTTACTGGTAAATAAACCAATGTTATCTTTGAATGTATACCTTCAAGCATTTGTATTTTCAATACTCAAACCAGAAACATTTTCATAATTTTAGCTTTATCATGACACAAACTCAAGGCCTTTTGAAAATGCTATAAATGTGCCCCCCACCCCAAGTTCATTAGATCATTAGTCAAAATTATATGTGGTTTATTGAGCATTACAAATTGTCTAAACTAAGGAGTGAGTATGCTTCAAATAATTCAAACGTGGTCATATAGCAAAGCCCATGGTCTTTTCTGTGTGTGTGTGTGTGTCCAGGAAGTTACTGGGAGGTAGATTGCAATTCATAATAAAACTGAAACTTGTAATAATCAGAACTTTGCCATTGTAAAGTTCCCTTCACAGAAAGCGTTCAGAGAGCTGGCTGAATTCCATGAAGACATTGTGGAGATGATCCTTGCATTGAAATGAGAAATTATGTCAGGTGCTTCAATCTGTCCTAGAAGTAAGTTTCTTGAATTCTGTGACTGGTTCATCTTTTTGTATCATTTCTCAGCAATGCCTTTTCTTCCTCGTGCTTTGCTCTCAATTGTACTACTGTGGCATCTTAATTGTACTTATAATGGAGACTTTGAAAAAAGTTGTGGTGAGATAGAAAATATAGCTCAGATTGCTTTTATGGTCATATTTTCCAAGCTTTACGGACAAAACATGTGGTATCATAGAATTCCTCTGACCTAAGGTTGTCAGAGAAACTTGAGGAATCACATAACCAATTTCAGCTTCTCCTTTTTAATGCTTTTGAACTTGAGTCTGTGCATAAGATGCTTCAATGGGGTTATTGCTTAATTAATTAGAGACAAGAGAAGAATAAAATTTTAAAGAGAGAACTGTAGATTACAGAGTCGGCTGTTCAGCAATGACATGGACTAATTCGACAATTGAAGGGTCAGTACCTGCAAAGTAAGGACACTGCTTACAAGCATTAGCATCCAACTAGCAACAATGTGCATGCCAGGATAATGAACTTAAAACAATAGTAATTAGCAGGCTAAGACAAAGGATTAAAATTAAAAATGAATGGTGCAGTGCTTTCCGCTTGCTTGTAAAACAGCATTAAGCCAACTTAATCCATTTTAATTCATTGTGAAACCTGCAGTGCAAATGAGATGGATTCAAGGGTCAGGTTCAGCTCCTGAGAAAGTGCGATACATTCACCTGTGACAATTCTTTCTGGAATGATAAAGTAAGGGAAGTCTCTTAAGAACTCTGAGTGACTCCATAAGGTCCCCAGAGATCAGGTGTCAAAGTTGTCTATCAGACGCCTGAAAAGAAAAAAGGAAAGCATTACTCAATGCTATTGTGAGACAGTTGTCATTGACTGATCAGGCCTTTGAAGCACGCTTTCACAGTCAATGAAACCACCTGAATAGATGAAAGCCAGACAGCTTCTGACAAACAAGAGTCTATGGAATATTCATTGTGCATCTGGGAGGGAAAGATTAATGTATTAGAAATTAAAATGGGACCAGAATGTATGATCTTGCTCTAACACTTGGCCAGACCTGTGTCACCCACTGCTAGTGCCTGAAGTCGACAGACAATTCTGCCAAGGTAACTGAGAATCATTAAGCATCCTGCTATTGTGCGTGGTGAATAATAAAACTTTCCCCCTATTCTTTGCCTGGAGCTGACAATGAATAATTCTGGAGCTATTTGCAATGTTAACAGCACCTATCTTGCCCATCCATTCCTTTACGATAAGGATGGAAATATGCATTTCAACAGTCTGTACAGATACTGATTCACAGGCATTTCAAAGGACACCTGTCACTCAAGTGAAGGACCTGTCAGTCTCCGATGTAGGATGGTGCCAAGAAAATGGCCAAAAAGATTATCTGTACTTTATTTCTTCCCTTTTTTTCAGATTAAAACACTGTTACATTTGCCATAGACTGACAAGTGATTTACACTGGCAACTATAATGTGTTTAAGACCAGAAAAAAAGCTATTCTCCTAGGCAGGCATATTCTTCCAAGGTTTACAACTGTATCAAATATACTATCACAAATGTGATCTAGACCATACAGAATGTCATTATGCTGGATATTAGAAGCATTTAATCTGTTTGCTGACATAAAGGTGACATTGATAGAGCTGTATTTTTGACGTCAGTACCAGAGTAAATTTACTTTTAGGAAATTACAAGTAGACTGGAGTCCTTATAGTGGCACCAACTTGTATTGGACATTTTTCTTAAAATGATGTGGGAGCAACTGAAGATTTTTCTTATCAGTATATCCTTGAATGTGCAGTTTACATCAGATCAGCTTTTATGATCAACAGAAATTTGTGTCACATATTCTAATGGTTAAAATACAACTAACAAAGAGATTAATGTTTTGTTCCCCTGGACAAAATTTGTGACCATTTTATAGATCTTCAGAGATCTTCAAAGTTCTAGTCCCCTGAACAAATTTCATGACTCCCATGAGGACCCCAATAGTTTTGCTGAACAAATTATTCTACCTTTTCTTGACTGCAGTTAAGTTAGTAAATAAATTTATAAGTTAGTAAACCTCAAAGAGGTTCCCCTGCTGCATGTGAATTACACTTCCTATCAGGGTGTTGTGGGTCTTCTTTTTTTCCCTGAGAGTACTGAGCCCATCACACTCCCTGCTGAGCACAAGGCAATTCTTGGAAGATGTTTTAATGGTACTTATGTACAAAAGAAAGTTTGTATTTGGTATGTTAAAGAACTAGACTGGATTTCTATAGCTTCTGGCTGGTGAGTGATCCCTCTCTTCCTACAGTGTAATTCTCATAAATGGTAATTTTTATTTGTAAAGTTATTAGTCTGTGATCTTTCTTCCATAGGATTTATTTTAATAGAGGGAACTGTTCTGTCAAGAAATTGTCCCAAATCTCCCTGGCACCAAGGGGTACATTGAAGCAAATTGCAACCAACTTTACTGCTTTGTCATAGATGATAGCCAGGTAGACAGGTACATGACTTGATCTTGCCCTAAAGAACCTAAATATGATCTTCTAATTTAAGGCTCTCAAACTCACAAAACTATTGTAAAATTGCAAAAGTCCATTAAAATCACTGAAAGTTATAATACATTTAAAATTATCATAACAAAACATTCTCCTGTGAAGCACTTTTTATTATAATAAAAGTGGATGAGGTGGATGAGGCAAAGAGAGAAAACAAAATGTCTTAGGCAGAGAATATGATGAATTCCTAGTAGCTAGATTCACAGTACCTTGGTCTGCAAATGTTTCCAAGAAGGCTCAATAAACTCCTCATTTTTTTCTTTTCTGATAGTGAATGTATTATAGCCAAAGTCTATAATCTAGTCATTGTAAATAACTTTTCCAGATTCAATCTCTAAGAAAAAATTTGTGATACCTCAAAACATTGACGGGGAATTTTTCAAAATGCCTTCCTAAGTATTCTACCTGTAATAAATTACAAAACAAATGTATTAGGTCCCAATAAAATGCCATGATTTTTAGTCACTTTGTAGAGCACTAAGCTGTTGGTCACCACATACATTCTCCATAGATACTTATTTTAAGTGGTTTCTCTTCACACTGTTCTACCTTGCCTAAACATCTATGTATTTTAATTTAAGTTTTTCAGTGTTTAAGATGGAGTTCCTCTTTTCTATTACATATTATCAATTTAAAATCTACTCATATAATTTTCGTCTTGGAAATTATTTTGAGATATTTTTATTATTGCATTTTACAGGTATGCAAATAGTACAAGGTCTTACATTTAGTAATCAGTATATATAGTTAGGTTTAAACTGAGCCAGTTTGACTCTAGAGTCTAAGTTTTAAGCTATGACTCCAGACTTACTTGTGAGAGGTATTTTGTCTTAGTGTGAACTCACAATCAGCAAGTAACTAAACCATTAGGATAAATAAAAGTGTATTGTACTCTTGACTATAATCTCCTAGGGAAATGAACTTAATTGTCTTGCAATATCTAATAATATAACATATATATTATCTGATATGTGGGTATTTAAACAATAATAAAACTAGGTCAATTTAGTAAGGCCAACTAAAGTGTTTATTAAAATGATAACCAAGAAAGAAAAAAACCACTTATTTTCTATTCCTTTGTGTTACTATATTACTTATTACTTATTGTATGCTGGGTTTCTTTTAGCAATGCCTGTTTCTACTAGTTCCAATAGACAACCAATCTAAAAGGAAATGTTGACATTTTATTTCCAATGTTTAATTAATGCAGCACAATATAGTAGGATAATTGACTTCCACTGGAATATAGAACAATCAAATATCATTTCAGGTAAGGATAGAATAGCAACAATGCAAAGCATTATTTCAGATTTTCAACCTTGCTGGAAGCAAAGTCTCTCTGTCTGGACCAAACCACGGTGACTTTTTTTTCCTGCCAATTGACTTATCTATAAAAAATGTCCTTTGACTTCAATTTTATGAATAGATATAAATTTGATTTTATCAATAGACATTAAATTTCATACATAAAGTTATATTAAGTACTCTGGCAGTCAGAGGCTAACTAGGATGTTATTTGCTACTAACTAGTTGTAATTAGCTAGATAAAAGGTGATGAGTGGCTGGGTTTGGTAATGAAAAAGATGATACCAAAGTGAGAGAGATTTCTGAATTGTGTGATCCCAGCTAATCCCTGGCAGAAATGTGGCTTAGAGGCAGACAACTTCCCATTTCCACTCTATGGAACCTATTTTCAGGAATTTGTCTTTTGATTGAAAAAGAAGAAAATGCTTTGAGTATGATGGGGGCTGGAGGCATGTTGCATCCATCCTATACAGATCCAAGAAGCTGGTTCCAAGTCTCCCCAAAGTTAAAGGTTAGAGTGAAAAATTGAAGAGTTGGTTTTTGGGAGACTTAGTAAGGCTCTTGGAACACACAGTGTGTTTGGGTTTGGGTTAGGAGAGAGGGTCATTTTGAACACTGTACTTGGACTCCTGGCCACAGCAAAATGCTTGGCATGCCAAGAACTACCTACCTTATTTGGTCAGGGAGACTGCCCAATTTGGATAAGACTGGGTTACCTGAAAGAGAAGTGAAGCAATCTCAAGATACATCCTCCCCAAGTGATCTGGGAGCAGGTATTGCTGAGGAATCCAGAGAATAAGAATATGAGGAGATTTGTTTATAAACATATGCAATACATGCTCTGGAAATTTCCAGAGTACCTGAGAGGCTTAATGCTAGGGCATGGATAGCAAGCCAACAAAAAATTGTGGGTCTTCCATGTAAGTCATTAATACATTTTGAATTGATTTGTGAGTATTGTGTAAGATAAAGGTCCAATTTCTTTCTTTTTTTTCTTTTCTTTTTTTCTTTTTTATATTTTTGCATTTGGATATCCAGTTTCCCCAACATTATTTACTGAAGAGACTATCATTTATTTTCCCCTTAGGTATTCTTGGCACCCTTGTCAAAGATCAGTTGACCATACACATGGACCATATACATGGATTTCTTTCTGAGTTCTCTATTCTGTTCCATTGATCTATATTTCTGCTTTATGCCAGTACCATATTCTTTAGATGACTATAGCTTTGTAATATATTTTGAAATCAGGAGATGTAATGCCTCCAGCTTTTTTCTTCTTTCTCAACATGGTTCTTTTGTGATCTATACAAATTTAGGATTGTTTTTATATTTCTACAAAAAGTACCATTTGGATTTTAATAGGGAATTCATTAAATCTGTATATCACTTGGTAGTTCGAAAATTTTAGCATATTAAGTAGTCTAATTCATGAACATGGGATGGATGTTTTTCCGTTTATTTTTGTCGATTTTTTTCCTCAATATTTTGTAGTTTTCTTTATATAGATTTTTCACCTCATTAGGTAAGTTTATTACTAGGAATTTTTTTATTTTTGATATGATTGTAAATGGGCTTGTTTTCTCAATTTCCTTTTCAGATAGTTCATTGTTTTGAAATGCAACTGATTTTTGTATCCTGCAATTTATTGAAGTCATTTATTCTAACAGTTTTTAATGGAGTCTTTAGGACCTTCTATGTATAATATCATGTCATCTACAAACACACAAGAAATTTTATTTCCTGTGTTCTTATTTGGATGCCTTTTATTCTTTTTATTGTCTAATTGCTTTGGCTAGTACTTCCAGTGCTATGTGGAATAGAACTGGCAAGTGTGCCTTGTTTCTGATTTTAGGAAAAAAGCTTTCAGTTTTTCACCATGCTGTTAGGTATAGCATTTTCATTTGTAAAACTCCTAGAAGAAAACATAGGAGAAAATCTTCGCAGCATTAGTCTTGGTAATGATTTCATGCATATGACGACAAAAGTACAGGCAACAAAAATAAACAAGTGGAATTACATCAAACTGAAAAGATTTTGCATAGCAAAAAAATAATAATAATAAAAAAAGAATCAACAGAGTAAAAAGACAATCTATGAAACTGGAGAAAAAATTTGAAAACCATACATCTGATAAGGGGGGAATCTCCAAAATGTATACAGAACTCCTGTAACTCAATATGAAAAATATAATAAACAACATAATTAGAAATGGGCTAAGATCTTAAATAGATACTTTTCTGAAGAAGACATATGAATGGCCAGCAAGTATATTTTTAAAAAAACTCAATGTCACTATTCATGAGGGAAATACAAATCAAAACCAGAATGAAATACTACATCACACTTGCATAATGGCTACTATCAAAATACAAAAGACTAGTGTTGGCAGGAATGTGGAAAAATTAGAACTCTCAAACTCTGATGGTAAGAATGCAAAAAATGGTGCAGATGCTATGAAAAAGAGTATGGAGGTTTCTCAGAAAATTAAAAATAGAACTACCTTATGCTCCAGCAATCCCACTTTGGTTGCTTATCCAAGAGAATTGAAATCAGGATCTTGAAGCGATATTAGCACTCCTGTGTTCATGACAGCACTATTCACAATAGCCAAGATGTGAAAACAACCCAGATGTTCATTGACAGATGAGTGGATGAAAAATATGTGATATTTACATACAATGGAATATGATTCAGCATTAAAAAAGGAAATTCTGCAATATTTGACAACATGGATGAACTTCGAGAACATTAGGCTAAAAGAAATAAGCCAGTTACATGAAGACAAATACTGCATAATTCCACTTACATGACGTATCTAATATAGTCAAATTCCTAGAATTAAAGAGTGGAATGGTGATTGCCAGAGACTAGTGGGGGAGGGAAAAATGGGGAGTTACTAAATGATAAGTATAAAATTTCAATCAAGCAAGATGAATAAGTTCTAGAGATCTGTTGTGCAATATTGTACCTAAAGTCAACAATAATTTATCTACACTTAAAAGTTTGAAAGGGTAGACCTCATGTTCAGTGTTTCATCACAACAAATAAATAAATAAGAAAACAAGGGAAAAAATGTGCTAGTGCATTAATGCTTCATGTATAATTTAATATAGGACTTTTTTAGTTAAAAAATATAGGCCAGGCATGGAGGCTCACACCTGTAATCTGAACACTTTGGGGGGCCAAGGTGGGAGAATCACTTGAGGTCAGGAGTTTGAGAACAGGTTGGGCAACATAGTGAGACCCCATCACACACACAAAAATACATTTATAGATATGAATGCCAACTTTCCATATTTGTAACCATAGTCTGATTAAATTCAGGATGCTGACATTCAGTTTTAATGGAGGAATTTCCAGGATTTTTTAAGTATTTGGTGATAGGAAGTAAAGATGTGCTGTAAGTAGAAAATATACACCAAATATCAAAGACTTCATGCTAAGAAAAGTAAAATATCTCCTTTGTAATATTTATATTGATTATATATTGAAATGGTATTTTTGATATATTGGATTGTATAAAATGTGTTATCAAAATTTATTTTGCCTGTTTCTTTTTGCAATTCCGAATGTGGATACTAATAATTTAAAATTATATATGTGGCTCACATTTGTAGCTTATAATATATTTCTGTTGGGTAATGCTGCCGTAGACAATGTTTCCCAGGATGTGACACAATTGGAACTAGTGATTTTAGGTGATAAAGGGAATTTTAAAGCTTTAATAGTTATGTGAATATTTTAATGTGTTATAAAAATATAATTGAAATATCAAACCCATAGCTTCATATATAGTATGATTTTAGGATGAAGGTAATGTAGGTAGCATCAAGATAATCCTGTTTACACAAGCTCAGGAACACAAACCTTCCCTTATTAACTGTTCAGAAATATTGATCATACAAATGATTCCAATTGCTAGTATCTTGAATTTCTCTATTTATTCCTACATTCTTTCATTTCATACCTCCAAATTTAGAAAATAAACTCTACTTGTGTTATTGGAAAATGTTAAATTACTTTAGATGTGCTTCAAGATTTATAAGATGTAGTTGGTAAAAAAGTTTTAATTTGTAATTTCTCTAGGTTCAAGCCATTGGGTTATCAACTTTTTTCCTCAGTTTTGTGAGGAGAAGAAAGTGAATATAGGCATTTACATTAAAGGTATCACTTGACTATATGTAGTGTGAGATAACTTCAAGGCTTTCCAAATAAAACTTCTAACCTAAAAAATCATACATCTGCTTAGGACTAACATAGGAAGATATCTTGCACATCTATCGTTTATTTGAACAATACAAATTTATTCTTACAAGTCATGCTTCTTACATCAGTATTCTCTTAAAACAGCATATGAATCACATGGATGAAAAAATAGTAACACTGGAGCTATAAGGTATTGAATTCTCTTGACTCTGGGATCTGAGTAATTCACATAAGACCTCAGTGAAAAGGTACTTATATATTCAACCAACATTTTTTTGTACAAATACTTAAAACAGGTTTAGGCTCAGGTGACAGAGCTATGAACGCAAAAATTCCTGACCTCCAGGAACTTACTTTTGATTGAAAATGGGGGAGGAGGGACAGAGGGACAAATAAATAAGATTCCGTAGCGCTTGATAGACCATTGTAAGGACTTTGGGTTATACTATAAGTCAACTAGGGTTTTGAGAAAAGCAGTGATATTATCTTACATTTTAAAAGAGCAATTTTGACTGCTATATGTTAAATAAGCATTTAGAGTCTGGAGGCAAGACTGGAAGCCAGGAAACCACTTAGGGGGCTATGATAATAATATATAGGGGACCTGATGGTGACTTGGACAGGGTGGTAGTGGTGGATCTGACAAGAAATGGTTGGAGTCTGCATATATTGTTTCAAATGAAGGATTATACAAATTGCTGATGGATTTGGTTATGAGGTATGAGAGAGAGAGAGAAAGAGAGAGAGAGAGAGAGAGATCACCATTGACTTCAAAATTGGGAATAAGGTGAACATGATGAGGATATATTTGAAATAATTGATAAAACATGTTCATGCATATTTTTCCAAACCAGATGGTAAAAATGAGTGGATAATAAATGCTTGTTTGCAACAGTTCGTGAATAGGACAGATTCAGACGAGGGGTTGTTTCATAGGTTTCTTGGAATATTATATATAATTATATATAATAGTACTGAAAAAGAATCCCATATGAGCATGGTTAGAAAAGTGGTTCTTATGAAAGTCAAAAAACAGAGGCTGGCAAGGATGCGAAGAGAAAGGTACACTTATACACTGTTGGTGGGACTGCAAACTGGTACAGCCTCAATGGAAAGTAGTATGGAGATACCTCAAAGAACTAAAAGTAGACTTACCATTTGATCCGGCAATCCCACTACTAGGTATTTACCCAAAGGAAAGGAGACATTTTATAAAAAAAGACACTTGCACTAGAATGTTTATAGCAGCAAAATTCTCAATTGCAAAGATGTGGAATCAACCCAAATATCCATCAATACAGGAGTGGATTAATAAAATGTGGTATATGTATACCATGAAGTTCTACTCAGCCATTTAAAAAAATGGTTATCTGGTATCTTTTGTAACAATCTGGGTGGAACTGGAGCCCATTCTTGTTAGTAAAGTATCACAAGAATGAAAAAACAAACACCACATGTACTCAATACTAAATTAGGACTAATCGATCAACACTTACGTGCACATATGGAAATAAAACTAAAGGGAAGTCAAGTAGGTGGGAGGGCGGAGGAAGGGATGGGTAAATTCACATCTAATGGGTAAGTGCACACTAACTGGGTGAAGGGCACACTTATAACTTTGACTCGAACTGTATAAAAGCAAATTACGTAACCAAAACCTATGTACGCCCATAAAATTCTGATATAAAAAGAAGGAAAAGAAAATTGGTTCTTAGTACCCAAACCTATCAGAGAAGGTGGATAAAATATCTTGCTCTTTCTCAGAAGATACACATGTGAGATGGAATTTTCGTTCCTGGTTAGCCTCAAAACAACATAATGCAATAATTTTCCCGATATGAAACCCTGTTGTTTATTATTCAAGTGTCATCTAGTCAAGTGACAAACCATCTATATTATTATATAATCAACAGCTTCATTATTTTTATTGACAAACTTATCTATAGTGGAGAAGTAAGATGACTATATTTATTCTAATTTTATTTTATATTTTATTTTCAAATGAATCATATTGTTTTGTATTATGCTTATTCTCATGGTTACTTTGATTCATGGCAAGTGACACTGGTTATACTGTTTTAAAGGCTCTGAAGAACAAGACTTAGTTTATCAAAGAAAAATATTAAATAAGAACTTTTATAGGTAGCATGAGATATGGCAAAACTCGCAAAATTTTGAATCAAATGGTCGAGGTTTGAGGAGCATTGTTCTATTAAAATGTTAACATTTTCTGTGATTCCTGTCAGCTGGATTAATCTTGAGCAAGGAGAGACCGCTAGCTCTCTTACGCATTTCTGTCATTTAGCTGACTATTTTCAGCTAGAGAACATGTATTTTCTAACCTAGTGTGACGTTGTTCTAGGCACTACTCATAGCAAGTTGCCAGGATAATATTCTTATCTTTGAGAGATGCATAATTTTATGTAGATATATCTAATTTATTAAAGAAAAACACTAAGAAACATAAAAAGACTATTAAATCAATCTCAGACTTTCTCTTCCTGCTCTCCAGAAATCCATGCCCTTTACTTCAAGACAGGATTCAAAAGTTCAAAATCCTCCTCCCTCATAAGCACTTCTCCCTTAACACCACCCTGTTTTAATCATTCTTTGCACACATCCCTTCAATATTCATGTCCATAGACTATATTATAGAACTTAAATACTGCTTTGTTATTAGTTATGCACTTCAACTAAGCTTTTCACGTTTTTAAATTTTTCTTTCCTTTGTTCAGGGAAGTAACTGCAAATCATGAGAATTGCTGAAATAAAGCTGATATCTGATTTCTTTTTTCATTGTCTTTTATTGCATCCTCAGTTTCAGCAACTACTGTTCTTATAACCTTGCTTAATTATCACCCACAGCTTTGAAAATTTTTGCCTTCCCAGAATCAAAAGTCCGATATCAAAACTTCACCGTTGACTGTTAGCCCAGAGTAGCACGTCGTGGCACCAGCCACTGTCTGCATCACTCACATGCTCTGGGAAACAGCAGAGCAGATAAAAGGGGAAGATAATGTTAGAGTAGCATTTCCACTGGGCAAAGATTAGAACTGAAGCAAAGCCCTGGTCATGTCCAGTACCAGGAAAATGTAACCCAATTAAATATTACTATTCTATTAAGACAATGAAAACTTATCTTAAGTAAATAGAAACAAATGATAAAAATCCAAAGTTAGGATCACCTTTGGTTTGTTATTTAGGTCAAAGACACATTTCTCTATAGATCTATCTCAAAATTAGTCAGGGACTTTGAATTTTCAAAAATCATGCTGAGGCTCTTGTCTCATTTCCCTTGCTCTGTAATATTAGCATCTAATCCTATTTGTCTTTGTTGTAGATGTTTTCAGCTTTAATAATTTCCAACTCATAGAACATCATATTCACAGGAGAATTCATCTGAAGTCCCCACCCTTTTCAATGACTGGAGAACAGACAGACAGAAAATAAAGGTTGCTTAACCACATGCAGAATACTTAGCGGCATGACAGATATCCCTTGTCAAATGAAATAAGGCCTTGGAAAATTTCACCCTAATAATTTAGGGGGAAAAATAAAGTGACATGATTTTAGCCAAAGGGGTTAAGGGAATCTGCATTTTTCAACTGCTCATCCCCCCAGGTTGTGTGTCTGACTTCAGTATCATCTGTGAATATCAATTACCTGGCATGCATAAAAATAATATCTATAAAATTGTTCACCCTAAATTTTTCTTTCAATTATTAATTTTAAGGAGAGTATTTCTTTCAAGTCGTTTTATTTTAAATAGTACAATCTAAAATTGGTTTAATGAGAGAAAATTTTTAAACATAAAGTATCAAGATAAAGTTTATAATCCAGTTTAAGAGATTGTTAAATGTTTTTCTTCCTCAAAAGAATTCAGAGTGTCAATTTTTCCTCAAACTCACCTGGCCATAGGAATCACCTGTTTTAAATGCAAGTTCCTGGTCCCCACCCCAGACTTAATGAATCAAAATTTTCAGGGATTCATATTCAGACAGGGAATCTCTATTTTCAATCAGCCAGATGATTCTTACTGAGTTTAGGAACACTTCACCTACTATTAATACATTTGGCTACTGTCTCTTTCCTAGAATTTTTTTAATATAAAATAATTGGCCCAACACTCAGTGATCCGTAGGTCTGCCTTATCTTAGTTATGACTTTTTTTCCTTCTTTTTTAAATTTCAGCATATCACAGGGGTACAAATGTTTAAATTACATATATTGCCTTTGTCCCACCCCAGTCAGAGCTGCAAGCATGTCCATCCCCCAGATGGTGTGCATCACACCCATAAGGTGTGAATATACCCATCCCCTCCTCCCCCCTCGCACCTGCCCGACACCCAATGAATGTTATTACTCTATGTGCACATAAGTGTTGATCAGTTAGTACCAATTTGACGGTGAGTACATGTGGTGCTTGTTTCTCCATTCTTGGGATGCTTCACTTAGTAGAATGGGCTCCAGCTCTATCCAGAATAATACAAGAGGTGCTAGATCACCACTATCAAGAATTTTGAGTAAAGCTGGCAGTATACGCTACTCTCAGAACTAGCTATTAAGAAAAATAAATATACTATTTCACCTGCACCCGAGGAGACTGCTAAGCAGGGCAACTTCAGAAGTTAGATGTTGGTCACATTGTTTTATAAAATTTTTATACTAATATTTTAATTTTAATTGACTCTTGAAGCAAGCAAAGCAAAGAGCTCTGGATAGCAGCATTATGTATTTTTTGCTAGCCTATTCCATATGAGACCTCTCTTTATACCACAGTCTGACTTTTAGTGAATTTGTAATATGGGAGTTTTCTGTTTATGTTATAGAGCAATGCCATCTATCTCAACCCAGAGAGTTTGAGTGTATCATAAGTGAAGTCATACATATTGTACCTGTATGAGAAATTTTAATGAAAATACACCTTTTCCAAACCAAGATATTGTTTAAATTCTAAATGACAAGTACTAACTCTATGTGATCAATGAGTTAACTGAGTCTGTTTAGTTTTGGGATCTCTCAGCTTTTATATCTCACTATTCACATAGCCAGAAGGCGTACATGACGAATTTCCATTCTTCAGGACAGCAGTGGCTCACAACCCCCCAAATTACAGGGTTTTACATATATCAGGTATTTCTGCTACAAACCGTTGTCAGATTAAAGATCACACATATAAAGTCTCTAAAAAAATCTTCATTTATAATCTAGATAGTAAATTCCATCACTGAAGAATTACAAGGAATTCCAGTTGGGGTCAAAATCAACCCCCAGTTTCCTGAGAGGTTATTGAAATCTTGCATTATGGTTCAGTATGTGGCCAATTTTGGTAAATGTTTCCTATGCTCTTGAAATAAATGCATATTCTGTTATTATTGGATATAGAGTTATATTTATATAATTAAATTGTATGCTAAAAATGTTTGGATTTTCTAAATTTCTACTGAATTTTTTTCTGCTTGTTTCATCTGATATTAGAAATATGATAAACTTTTACTCTATGATTGTGGATTTGTCTATTTCTCCTATTAGTACTGTCAGTTTTGCCCTGGTCTATTTTGAAGCTTATGAGGAATATAGGAATTTAGAATCGTTTGACCTTACTGGATAATTGACCTTTTATCACTTTAAAAGTCCCCATTTATTTCTAATAATATTTCTTGCCTTTAAGTCTACCCTTATTTTTAACCTCTCTGTTTCCCTATATTTGAAGTATGTCAGTTTTAAGGAGGATATAATTACATTTTTTTATTTTTATTTATCTTTAAAAACTATCTTTTTTGATTATTTAGATTAGTTATGTTTAGTATAATTATTAATCTATTAGAATTTATGTTTACCATCTTACCATTTGTTTTCTATTTGAATCATTAGTCTTTCAGTTCTCCAAAAGAGGCCTTTGCACACACAGATGGTTCCCTTTGTCTGAATTCCCATTCCTTTTTTCTACATTCACTTAGTATCTCTCACTAATACTTTAGTCACTTCCTCACAGAAGCCTGTCCAGCCTCATATCTAGGTATGACTCCTTTTTGTGGTCATTCTTGTAGCATCATGTTCTTTCTCCTAAGAGCACATCACTTAGTTATTTTGTGTGAATATTTGATTAATGTCTGTTCTTTCTTCTAGACCATGGCTTGGTGATGGTAGAACTCAATGTTTTTATCACAAATAAATGTTTGTGGCATTAATAAATTAAAATGTATATTTTATAACCAATTTTACCATTCTTTACAATCAAAAGTTAAATGTAAAAAACCAAAATTTTAATAAAGATCTAAACATGTAGGAGCACTTCACCTTATTGAGAGACCCCTATTGTATCAAGTCTAACTTGTCCTGGCAATGATCATGTCAAGCTTTCTTTTCAGGGACTATGAGATGCTTTGCAGCTTCCTGTAATAGTGGGCTCATTCCTATATAAAAAGAACAGATTTCCTGAGACAATCCTATTTCTTGCACACCCACAAGAAGGGTGACTAGAACTGACCGAGTGCTGGTTTATTTCAAATATTTTCCAGATTATTTGATGCAAATTCCTTTTCTACAATATTCCATTGTCATTTTTAAGTGAGCTTGGCAAAGCTAAGGGCTCTGACTCATGAATGTTCACTTTCTTCCTGGATTAAGTAGGCAGTCACAGTCAAAAATGTCTGATGACTCAAAGTTTCTATGAGTGTGTTCAAATCTTTTTCCCTTCTGAAAATCACTCTGAGTACAAGTGGAAGAAATAATGATGTGTTATGTGTCCTTCTTGTCGTTCCTATGCAAACAGTGCACTCTTCAGGACTTTTGCCATTTCAGAAATAGTCCAGTTTTTCAAGGTCCTCTGATCCATTTCTTTATTAAAGGAAAACCATATTTCTTC
Source organism: Propithecus coquereli (assembly GCF_000956105.1). Lineage (NCBI taxonomy): Eukaryota > Metazoa > Chordata > Mammalia > Primates > Indriidae > Propithecus > Propithecus coquereli. The sequence goes on from NW_012140191.1 coordinate 3,169,904, forward strand.
CTATGCACTTACTTTAAGCAAGTTTATAACAATAATTCAAATTAAGCAGAAAAAGCACCATGAAAACTAAAGAAAATAAATTATCTGCAGGCTTGAATTGCCCTTGGATCAAGTTACATCGAATTAGGATAAATATAGTCAAACATCAACAGATATCTTACTGTTCTCACTAGAGTAAACAGATTAAAATAATAGATTTTACTTTCTCTTTATGGCATTAAGAGCTTAAAATTTATCAGACAAATGTTTAAAAAAGAAAATTTTAATACCTAACTCCTCAAAGAGTTTCTCAAAACTAATAGCTACTACCTTAAAATGTTATAGCCTCCACATTGATGAATTATCTTTACCTCCTGCTATAAACTATGTGTTAATGTCTGCCAAAATTCATATGTTGCAACCTAACCCCCAATGGGATGCATTAGGAGGCAGGGCCTTTGGAAGATAATTAGGTAATGAGAGTGGAACCCCCATGAAAAGGATTAGTGCCCTTATAAAAAGTCCATAGAGCTCCCTTGCCCCTTCTGACATGTTAGGATATAGCGAAAAGACAGTTATCTATGAACCAGGCAGTGGGCCCTCATGAGACACCGATTCTGTCAGCACTTTAATCTTAGACTTCCCAGTCTCTAGAACTGTGAGAAATAAATTTCTTTTGTTTATAAGCCATGAAGTTTGTAGTATTCTGTTGTTATAGCCCGAATGAACTAAGACACTCCCAGAGGTCCAATAATTCAGATTGGTTGAAACTTAAATGACGCATTGGATCAGATGTTGTATTTCTAGTACAAAGGTAATTTCCTACCATTTTTATGGTATAAAAGTTACTTGAATTTGTATATACACTGTTACATACAAGTTTAAAACCCAAAATGCAGAATACAAGGCTTCCCCCAAGTATAACTCAGGTATATGTTTAACCAAAGCATAAAGGAAGACATGGGCAAATATTAGTATGTGTATTTACAAAAATTAATCATAGACAAAAACAATTTAATTCCATTAAAGAGAAAAAATATGCCATAAATTTGTTTTAGCAATAATAAGAAATTTCTTAATTCACTTTTAAAACACCAAGTAATTTTCACATTTTTCAGGATTGCCTATTTATATCTATTCATGCTCATTTCACTCAGTACCACTCTCTTTTTGAACATGTGCTCCTGGTATAGCAAGTGCTCTAGCCTCTGGAGGCAAATGTCTAATTAGCACTCCAATAAATACTGGCTTTTTTCCCCTTCTCACCCATGAATACAAGAAAGCTGTCTTTTACTGAGTTCTCCTCCCCTAACATGCCTGGAAATTCCTGCTTTTATATTCCAAAAATTTAGCCTGTTTGTCTTTATACTCTCAATTAGCCATTTCCTAAAATACTCTGCTCCCTTTCTTGTAGATGGCATACTACCACCACAAACCACCTTTTCCTGGGTGTAACTAGAATTTTGGATACCCTTGACGAGAACTGGAGCATAGAGATTGATTCATCAGAGACCAGGTAAAAACAGACTGTGATATTTAAGAAAAATATTAGAAAGGCTTGAAGATCATGAAAGAATTTAAATATAGGGGAAAAGAACTTAAGCTAGATACTGGGAATTACAACTTCTGGGGTCTTTAGGATTTGTCCATACCAAAAATAGTTATGGTCTACTTTTCCTCTGCAGGACTCTTTTTGCCATATTTTTGTATATTGGGCTTCTCAAACCTTTCAATTTTCTCCAGGGCCCAGCCAGAGGAAAATCAATAGTGTACTCCTTACCCATTTTCTCCTCCAATTTTTGATTATACCTCTTTTTTTAGAGGTAAAACTGGGCATATTTTATTTTATTTTATACTTCTTAACTACATAGTAACAACTCTGTTCCTGGGGTAACAAGTCTTGATATTAACACACTGAACGCTTTAGCTTCTCATCACAAACCTCTGCAGTCCATAATAAACTAGGATTTGGACTTTCACATAACATAACACATATGCTCATTAAAGATTGTGTGTGTGTGTGTGTGTGTGTGTGTGTGTGTGTGTGACAGAGAGAGAGACAGAGAGAGAGAGTGACAGAGACAGAGACAGAGACAGAGATATTTCCCTTCCAAAGAGAAGTCAATTCATCTTCAAAAAGCAAAACAGGAATACCACTTCTGATGAGGACAGGATGACTCTGACTAGACTTGCTCTCCCATAGTAAATCTCTAGGAAACCAAACAAAATATATAAAACAATTATTTTCAGAGACTGGACAATAGGCACTTTAGGTATATGATTCTGAGATAAGGGAGCCAAATGAAATGGTTCCTAAAATAACCTCGGTTTTCTACTTGGAGACATTTTCTATACCACAATTTAGGAAAGAGAACCCAAACAGAGAATGATAGTCTTTCTGAGTTAGGGAAACAGTTTCTGAGTTTGGAGAGGCTAAGACAACTAGAATTTTGGGGGCAAAGTAACAGAGAGGACAGAGCTACACAGAGAAAAGGCTCCATATATCTGAAAAAGGGTGCCTATGAGTTTTTGGGTTTTTTTCTTAGTATTTATAGGGCAGGGCTCTACAAGGAAACTAAGTGAGATACAGCTACAAGGGAAAGAATAACTAATAAGGAGATGTGCATTCTACAATTCCCAGAGTTGTGGACATTTGAATTTTGACTAACAGGAATGGCAAGACCTTGTTGAACTCCTGGAGTAGTCAATGGAGGTCACATTTTTCAGTAGAGCTGGACTGGTCCTAGAAAAAGGGCACTCAGTCTGTGTCCTAACATAACTTAAAAACTGGGAAAAAAAGATAACAAGTAACTTAATTGCCAAAACAGAACTCAATACTCTTTAAAGAAAAATCATAAATACAGACATTGTGTAACACCACAATGTCCAGCATCTAATAAAAACATTATTAGGCATGTGAGAAGGCAGAAAATATGACCCATAACTAACAGAAAAATCAATTGGTAGAAAGAAACCAGAAATGATAGAGATGATGAAATTAGAAGATTTTAATTTAAAAACAACTAGTGTAAATATCTTAAAAATTTAAAGGAATATATTAATACAATAAGGAGAACATAGAAGATTAATAAAGACAGAAATGGAAAAATATAGAAATAAACACATATAACATCTGTAAAGAAAAATCCACTGAGAAATAAAGGAAAGAATGGATAGATATAACAAAGGAAAAAAATCCAAAATAAAACATGGGCAGAAAAAGACTAAAACAAAAATAAACAAACACTCAGGAACCTGTAAAAAATGTTTGGCAATCTAATATATGTATAACTGGAGATCAAGAAAAGCAGAACAGAAAAGATAGTTGAAAAATAAAGACCATAATTTTGCAAATTTGATGAAAACGACAAACTCAGATTTGATCAACTCAACTAAACTCAAGCAGGATAAACACAAAGAAAACCGTAACAGTGTACAACATAATTAATTGCAGTAAGCAACAATATAGAGGAAATCTTGGAGGTAGACAAAGTAAAAGCAAATATAACATACAAAGAAACAAAGATAAGAATGCTCATTGACTCCTCATCAGAAATAGTGAATGCCAGAAGATAGTATAATAACATCTCTAAATTGCTGAAATAAAAAATTGTCAATCTGGACTTCTATATCCATGACAATATTCTTCAAACTGAAGGCATTTGATTTTAGGTTAAGATCTATACACATGTATAAAAATATACATCTACATATATGTATACATATGTAACAATATATACATACACATGTACATATACACACTCCATATATATGGAGAGGAAGAATGAATTATAAAACAAGTATGGTAAAATTATATTGTTTAGAGATAGTGGATGAAGTATGTATAGGATTTTATTTGTACTTTTTAAAGAATTTTTTGTAAGTCTGAAATTATTTTTTTAAAAAAGTTAAAAAGTGGAGACAAATTTCAGACAAATAAAAGCTTAGTGAATTCTTGGCCATTAGAAGTTCACTTCATGAAATGATAAAGGGACTTCTTTAGACTGAAAGGAAATGCTGCCAGAGGGCAACTTGGATGTACTTAAAATTATAAAGGGGACCCAAATAATGTAATAATGGCAATGAAATAAAAAAACAGATGAACAATACAGACGTCAGTGAAACCAACTGCTGGATCTCTGAAAAGATCAATAAAATTGATAAATCTCTACCTAGACTGGCCAAGGGGGAAAAAAAGAGAGAAGACAGAAATTACCAAAATCAGTAACGGAAGTGGGGATACCAATACAATTTTTATAGGCACTAAAAGCATAAGATAATGTTGTAAAAAAATGTTTGCCAATAAGCTCAACAATTAATATGATATGGACAAATTCTGTGAAATCAAAAATTATGAAAATTAATAAAAGGAAATAGAAAATTTATATAGCCTTATATAAATTATAGAAATTGAATCACAGTTAAAAAGTGTTTTACCAAGAAATCTGTAGGTCTAGATAACCTAACTGGTAAATTTTTCCAACACTTAAAAAAGAAAAAAATTACTTCAGAAAATAAGGGGAAATATAAACACTTACAACTCAATTTTAAGGTCAAAGCCATTATAAGAAAAGAAAAACATAAAAACAGACCAATATTCTTAATAATCATAGCTATAAAACACCTTAGCATAATATTTTTTTAAATGAATCCAGGAATATATAAAAAGTATATTGTGTCATGCTAAAGTAGGATTTATCCCAAACATATTAAACTGTCTTAGCTTTAAAAATCAATTGATGAAATTCACCATATTAGCAAAACAAATAAAAGCTCTAAGATCTTAATAGATGAAGAAAAAGCATTTAATAAAATTCAAACCTTTTCATTATAAACACTCTCAGCAATCTAGAAATAGAAGGGAACTTCTTCTAAATGATAAAGTGCATATATGAAACACCTACAGCTAACATACTTACCAATGCAAAGATGTCAGCTTTCCAATTCCGGTCAACACTTTCCAATTCCAGTCCTAGCCCCAGCAGAATATGGCAAGAAAATGTAAAACAAACATATTGAAAGGTAAGAGATAAAATTCTGCTTATTTCCAGGCAATAGAAAAGCATATAGAATATTCTAAGTTATCTACATAAAATTACTAAAATGAATAATATGTCACAATTGCAGGATGGAAAGTCAAACTATAAAAATAAACTGTAATTCTAAATTTA
>NW_012140191.1:3176755-3201208 GCF_000956105.1 Propithecus coquereli
TTGGCAGTGCAGAAGCTTTTTAATTTGATTAGATCCCACTTATTTATTTTTGTTGCTGCGGCGATTGCTTTGGAGGTCTTCTTCAAGAATTCCTTACCTAGGCCGATGTTTGAAAGGGTCTTCCCAACATCTTCATTTAGAATTCTTAAGGTTTCATGCCTTAGGTTTAAGTCTGTTATCCACCTTGAAGGGAATTTGATACAGGGAATTAGAGCCTATGGAATTGTTCAAAGAACTATGGGAGTGCTCAGGGAAAGCCACTGCTGGATTTTAGGAAATTAGGAAGTGGAGGAAGAGGAGAAACTGCAGGAATCCACTGTTGGTGACCGTAGTAGAAGCAAACTGGATGATTTTCAGTAGGATGCACAGAAGCTTTCACACCTGCCCACTGCTGCCATGAGAGTGATGACGCTCCTACTTCTCTTTCTCTTTCCAAGTATTGAGTAGGTGCCTTTCATCAATGGAGTCTAGTCAGCACTTTGATGGTAGTAGGGATTCTAGGAAATATAGTTCCAAGGCTTCCAACTGCTGTGATACAGGAGAAAAGAGACAATCTGCCACAATAAGACATGCAAATTGTACGATACTTTATTCATTCACAAAATATTGAGTACGTACTTAAAATGTGCAAGGCACTACACTAGACTGTGAGGGGAGGCATGGTTAAACTGACACCTGTCTTCAAGAAAATTGCAATTTAGAGGCAAAAATAAGACTTGAACCTAAATAATATAGTTGAGGAAAGTATATGGTTAGTGCCAATGAAGATAAAGTGATAGAAAAAGCATTTACATGGGGCTCTAAATTTTATGTTGTTCAGTTAGTTGCCTGACATTTTTAATTAGTAATCCTTTTAGTAACTGCATTGCGAGAAGAATTTGCCATGAAGTAAATAAATCCCTATTTAATTAAACATAATCCATTGTAAGTTACATGTTTTCCTTAAGATAGGTGAGCTATTGCTGGATGTTGAGTTCGTAGATTTTTGTAACTAGGTGGAACTCTCCCATTCCAGAGTCCAGATCTCAGTTACGCACATTGAGAAACTCAATTTTGTCAATTCACTCAGGGATTAATATGTCCCAGGGTCTAAGTTACACTAAGCAACACAAAACAAGCAAATGTGTAAACCTTCAGAAAGCCAATGTTTTAATTTACCATGGGAGACCTATCTAATCAGAGAACTGAGGCTGGTTTGTATAAACTTTTTGATAGGGAGACCCAGTACCCAAGGAGTTATTTTAAGACTATCTATTCTTTGGGCCCATTTGCTGAGATGACAACTCTCTTAGTGGACAACGTATTCACCTAATAGACAGAGAAAGACCCCAAGCCTTGCATTAGAGTAAGGCATTGAAATACTAACAAATTCTTATTCAGAAACATACTTTCTATACTTACACGTAAGACTATATTTGTGTTTGTGATTACCAGAAGCATGGAATAATTTCAAAGGTTTAAGTCTATTGCATGTTAATTTTATTTTTGATTGGCATCTGCCAGGTGATATTTGGTAACACCCTGGTTTTGTTTATAAAACATCTTCTATTGTGGATTAACTCTGCAGATGGCTTATTGTATTAATTTTCTGTTGATTCTTCCTAGGTACAATTTCAGAGGGTAATATTTCCAACTGGTCTCCAAATGCTAGAGGAGTGCCTCATTCACAATTTGGAGATACAGATACATTGCCTTCAGTTAATAGACAGTTCATAGTAGTAATTATAAAGATAAATAGTTTCTAGATATTTTGGAATTATTTTTAATAAAGGTTATAAAACATTTCAAAGCTTTTTATTATTTTACAAATGAACACACTGCTTTTTAATACTCATGCAGATGTCAAAAATTACTCTCATTGCTCAGAGAAAAGTGACACCATATTGTAAAACGTTATTTTTATCTCAGCAAAGGTTTAAAAACAGTTTCATTCTGATCCCCAGTCTCTTATTCTACTTAAACTTTCCTTTCATATGTAGTGATGTAGATCTCTATTTTAAGTTACTAACAGTTTGTGATTTTTGTCCTTTTCTCTATTTGCAATGATAATTGGCTAATTAGAGAGCTGATCATTCACAAAAAACATAGCCCTGTTGAGAAGCTGGCTTTAGATATGCAAATGTTCTAATGTATTAAACGGGATTATTTGGAATGTTTTTTTCTCCCAAAACTCAAGTGTTACTGTTCCTTCTTGTCTTCACTACTGAAAGGTCATCAATGACATTTTTTAAACAACCAAAAAAATAAATTATAATTAATTTGTTTTACGAACTTTGTACTTTAATGTTTGTACACATTTTTGAAATGTGCCACCATCATTTATTTATGCAAGAAATCTTGGCTTAACCAACAATGACATTAACATTTGGCTTCATCTTTACATGTGGTCATTAGCACAGTAAGTTTTTAAGAATTATAGAATCTCCTTTAGGTATTTTTTTATGCAAAAGATATTTACTCAAGGAATATAGATTTAGAATATCCTTTTTGCAAACTAAATATAAGGTACTAAATAGAACTATGTTTTTCTCTTAGCCTGTGGTTCTAGGGTTGTATAAAAACAAAGTTCTTTTATGTTTTTTGTTCTTTTGTAATAGAAAAAAAACTACCACATGTCCAAGGTCTTTGAAACAGATCACTTTAGAAACAATTTCTTCTGGTTCTTTATTTATTTTCACCTAGTAACTTTTTTACATTGACATGTATTAATCTTAAGGCAATATCAGTTTTTTTTAAGCTAGTATATCATTTTGATATGTGCTTGCATTTTACAGATATTGTTTGATTTGATCTTTATATAAACCCCATTAAATGTTGACAGCAATTCTATAGATGAGGAAAAAGAGGCATAGGAAATTTGAATAACCTACTAAAGTCATAGAGATAACAAGCAGCCAAGGTAAGACTGAGCCTATGGCTGCTTGATTCCAAAATTTATGTTCTTAATCACTTTGTTAGAATCAAGTACCAGTGGACCAGTTACTTTAATGGAAGACAAAAATAAATATATGTAATGGTACTTAGCTTAAGGAATGTACTCTCATTTGGAAAGGATAACACATTTATAGGTTTTCTTTGGGCAGGTCAGGATCAATGTTGCATTGATTTTAGTGCCTGAAACTGTAATGTCTCTTAGCTTTCTCTTCTTGTATGTTCATATTGATTCCATTTGAAGAGATTCCTTCTATAGAGAAGGAATCACCACCCATGTCACATGACCTAACCATCTTCACCATAGTTTTTTTGATAGATGTGAACATCTGACCTGTGATATCCTATGTAAAGGTTGGTTTACAGTCTAGTAGAGGCCTAGTTTAAAGTTTCGTTTCACAGCAAGGGTGATGATGCCTTGGGCCAATCATGTAATCTTTCTTAGAGAGTTTGAATGGAGATACAGCAACAAATTGTTAGTGTCCTGAGCAGGAATACCTGGTTATGGGAGCAGAACCTAAAAGGTGATTAAAGGGAAGCAGAAAGAGAGAGTAACTATATCATACACAATAGTGAACTTATAGGAGACATCAACAAATTTCTGCTGCTAAGGAATCTTTAATTATAATCTGTAACTAGAGTTGCCTATTTAGAGGGGCAAGAACTACAGAGAGGGGAAGATCAAAGGAGCTAATAAGAAAGCAAGTTCACGAGCACTTGTCCACCTCCTCCTTTAATTCTCTTGCTGAATATTCCCATCTTTTACAACTGACATACTGGGTTCAACCCCCAGCTGTATCACCTACCAGCTTTGTCATCTTAAGCAACTCTCCTACCCTTTTGTGACAATTTACTCACCTACAAAATGGACAGCACAGATATAATGTGATAGTGCCTGCCAAATGGTAAGCCCTCTAGAAACAGTATTTGGATTTACATGTAAAACAAGCAATTCTATTCTTGCTTATTCTGTCCTCCTTTCTCCTCCTTATGTTGAGAGTAGAGAGGACCTCACTCAAATATCCCTCAGATTAATCACCTTTTGAACTGTCCTATAATGCTTCTATATTTTCATTCTATTTAAGACTATTCTCTTTATAACAGACTCTATATAGGAGAATGCCAGTGGATTTACTATATCTCACATCTCCTTTTATCAAATTCCTTTTAAACCCACTTCCAAGAAGCTTTTACTTCCACCAAGTTTATTCACCATATTCACATTGTTCCTTATACCATAATTATTGGTGAGATTGCCTTGTCATCCCATCAGAGTGACAGTCTCTTTGGAGGCAGAAACAGTATATTGCTTATTTTGCATCTCTAGAGGTATATAACAGAGTACCTGGCACATAGAAGTTCAATAAATATTTGAATTGAAATGCAATGTTCTGAGCATGGGGAAGGCTGTCTAAACAGAGCATTTACCTATTCGAAAGGGCAGGGAAGTACTTGAGCTGGTTTTGCTGATATCAGGCTTCCTGTCTTTTCTGGATGTGGGAGATTTACACTTATTGTGCATGTGTGCCTGCTTTGCCACAACCCAGGAGTACAGGTGCAGATATTAGCATTGAGCAGATTTGCACAAGCAAGAACTCTTTAATTTGTCATAAAAAGCTAGGATTCCAAGAAGGAAGGTGATAAGTTGAAAAATTTGGGGAAAATATGTTGTAAGAAGAATCTGGCACACCCCTTCCCCACCTCCATATTAATGAAATGAAAAGGGTGGGGGAAGGAAATGTTATGCTCTACGTTGGCAGGAAAATTGTGCGTGTCCTGTGAGCAGATGAACATGGGACTGTGAACAGGAAGCTGATTATTCCAACACATTATATTTCTCACTGGAAATATCATCCTGGAGGAAAAGTCCAACATCTCTACTTTTGGAGCACCTACGGCTCTAACTTTCTACATAATCTTGGACTGAAGATAATGATGAAGGGCACTTAAAAATAGAGTAGACAGATACTTGTTACAAGTGTGTATTCAGTCCAACACTGACCCCCACTTACCATTACTGATATTTCCTGGGAACTGCTTTTCTTTTACTTTCTCTCCAATTCAGCTAGAGTAACAGATTTTTATTCCTGTCCTACGTGGAACATCCCCTCTTGCCTGACACTAATCCCCCACCCCAACTCTCTAGTCACATTAGATTGTCCCAAAAGTAGGAAGGAAGAAGCAGGAACTGAAGCAATTTAGATCAATAAGAATCTCATTTTCTAATATTGGGATTAGGATGGGAGAGAAGTCACTCTGTAATGTAAGTTTTTAGGACTTTCCTTCAGCAAAATTTTCCACACTATAAAGCAGAGAAGTAGAGAAAGCTAAATTGGAATTGAATTAAGAAGGAGTAAGAATGAAGTAGCCATATAGAGAGGAGAAAGATGAAGAGAGAGACAGAGAAATGAAATATTTGAATCCTTTCTTCCAAATCATTCCTGAGGACCATTTGTTGTCTATTACTTGCCTTATGAGTCACTCCCATATTCTTAAATATGTCTCCCTTTTTCCCTCTTAAAGAGAACTGAAATTGTTTTCCTTTAAATGCAATCAAATTACTTCAGGTCACATCAGTATCAGTCTGTCTGACAATGACCCAAGCAGCCCTCTCTCACCTTTAAAATGGAACAGTTCCGTGTCTACCTAGAACTAAAAACCTAATTAAAGTTAGCCTTAAATGCAACCCTGTAAAGATTATTAGAGTTGAACCATTAAAAAAAAAAAAAAGTCAAAGGTAACAGTTGCAGAGGTTTTGCAAACAAGAAATAATGTTTAATAAATCACAGAAGCAAAAAAATATCATGCAGTAAGTAAAAGCAGCCACCTTCATCAATCAATAAAACGAGGTGTTTTTTTTTTTTTTAATTCTACAGCAGTAGCTTAAAAAAAAAAAAAAAAGATTTGTGTTTGAAGCTCTGCTGTGCAGTGGCCTCCCTAGTTCCCACATGGAGGGTGGTATTTTGAAAAAAGTAAGACACAGGTGTGCGTAGTTTGAAATGGAATTCATTAACAGGTTGTATTATTTTACTCTGCCTCCATGGAACATCACAATGGACTGATAAGCTGCCACACTTCAGGCAGGGGGAGGCACATAAACAAAAGTTTTAAAATGAAAAGGCTGTGGGGCTAGGAGCATACACGATACACTCCATGCCAGCTGATTTATGCAGTAGGACGGGGAAAAGATGGTCTTTTTTTTAATTTCAGTGCATTTTCAGTGTGATAGAGCACAGAATCCAGTCACTAACCCCATTAAATTACTTAGCAAGGTCTGGACCCTATTTTTCTTTGGAGAAAAAAAAGTGCCAGGGCAATAAGATAATTTGTAGTTCTGGGTTTCTAATATACAATAATTTTGACCATTTAAAACAGTTTTTGTAGGATATATTTTATAGTTAGAGAAATAGTTTTTGACATTTTGGGGGGAAAAGAACAATGGGCCGTTTACAGGTCTACACAGCAGATTAATGAATCTAATTGAGTCTGTAGGGAAATGTTTCAGTTTAACTACTGGAACTAATTTATACATTCACTACATCGTAATAAGTCAATTTAAGTTTCTGGAAATAAAACTGGATATCCTGGGTATAGATTTGAACTATAAATTTCTGCAAGAAAGGAGTCTGTGTGTTCATTATACATTGTAAAATTACCATATGGACCTGTCAACACTTCTTAGCACAGCTTTGTAATAATGTCATTTAGTTTAACATTGTAATGTGCCAACTGAATTAATGTGTATGACACAAAGCATGCCTCCCTCCCAACCTCTGCTTCTGGGGAACTGTGCAACTTTTAAAGATTTTTCTCAAGGCAAGAGCCTCCTACATTTGCATAGAGAACTTCAAGATGAAGATTGAGTGTAATCACATTTACTGGGAGCTGCTGAAAAACAAGCTACAGGGCTCTGATGCCTAAACTTTCCAGAAATATGAGAGCTCTACAAATGGGAATAAATTTCTACCTGAGAAATCTTAGTTTACAACCAACACTAATCTACATTTAGTTAGGAGTAGCTTTCTTTAATATTTTTTTAACTATGTAAAATTCTTAAGATGGAGAGTTGAGAAAGCATTCTACACATAATCACACTCAGTATTACTATATTCCTCAAAATACTTTCCTTAATCTGAACATTTATAACATGAATATGACAACATCTTCCATACAGATGGCATTAGACCATGACATAATATAATCCTGTATTGAAATAGTCAAGCAAAATGGGAAATTAGAAAAATGATTTCTAACATCCACCATGTGTAAAGTCATTTATATACATAATTTGACATAATTTTCCTAACCCATTTTTTTTTTTTTTTGAGACAGAGTCTCACTGTGTTGCCCAGGCTAGAGTGCCGTGGTGTCATCATAGCTCACAGCAACCTCAAACTCCTGGGCTCAAGCGATCCTCCTGCCTCAGCCTCCCAAGTAGCTGGGACTACAGGCACACGCCACCATGCCCGGCTAATTTTTTCTATATATTTTTAGTTGTCTGATTAATTTCTTTCTATTTTTAGTAGAGACGGGGTCTCGCTCTTGCTCAGGCTGGTTTCGAACTCCTGAGCTCAAACAATCCGCCCGCCTTGGCCTCCCAGACTGCTAGGATTACAGGCGTGAACCACCGTGCCCCGCCTCCTAACCCATTTTTTAGTTGAGGAAACTGAGATGTAGAGAGATTAGGTAGTTTCTCCAAGCTTCTGTACATAGCAAAAACTTGGATTTGAACATAGATGTCAAATGCCAGAGCCAGGTCCATAACCAATAAACCGTATTCTCTACCCATAATAATAATTACTAACACATATATAGAACCAGAACTTTTCCAGATAATTATTAATAAATCACTTGACTCATTTTATCCTCACAACAACCATACGAGGTGGCTGTTATTATTATACCAATTTTATGCATGAAGAAACTGAGACATATGGAGGCCATATAACCAGCTCAAAGACACATCTAGGAAGTGGCCCAGTAGGGATTTGAACCAAAGCAAACTGACTTTAAGATTCTATTTCCTTCATAAATATCACAGATATATAATATCCTCCACAGCATATCTTAGTAAGAGGGTGGATTTTACCTCCTTTATGTGGTCATAAGAGTGTACTAAGTCCTCAACTACATTAAAATTTGTCCCTAATCATTCTTTGGGTTAAGTCATTAACTTTTAAAAAATTCTTTTTCCCTTAAAAGAGCAATATACTATCATATAAGCATTTATGAACACACTAGTGTAGATGAGTTTATCTGATGAACTAGCTTCATTATGCAGACAGCTAAACTCCAAGTAAAGTCTATTGTAAGTAAGTCTTTGACAAGGATAAGAATTTCAGGAAAGGTCCAAGTGCTCCCTGAAAAAGTCATACCAGGTAGAGAATGCAATTATGGAAGGTCTTGAGTAAATAGGACATCACTTTGTACCATGAGGAGAAAAGACATTCAAAGGAACTGGGGAACACTCTTTTCCTCAGGACTGGACATTTAAGGCAGCTTGACTCACCCAAACATAGGATATGGGATGACCAAGGAAATTTGGCTTCTTCACAGAAATCTCAGAAATTTCTTTGCTTGACTCCATACCAAGCTTTCACCCAGCTTGTTATTTCTCTTTCCACTCTGTTCCTATTATTTAGACTAGACATTTGAACTTCGATTTTCTCACTTTCATCCTCAGTGCTCTAGAATTGGGCTCCCCACTTGTTCTGTTGACATATGCCCTAGTTGTCTCCATGACCTAAATCATGCTTTAATTGATTATTGATACCCTGAAAAGGACTAACTAGCCCAGGGCCTGTGATGGAAATTCAAAGACCCTGAAGTTAAGTGTGTATTTTGTTGTTTTGAAGTCTTGATCAGCGTTGTTGACTATGGTTGTGGTTAAAGTTGCAAGAAGAGCAAAAAGCAATAGCGCTCCCTCATCCCCACCATCCTACCACCCATACCATTCTCAGCTATTTAGACTTGTCCTCTATACAACTGTCTTGAAACACCCTTTGTGAAATTTTATAGGATTCCCTGCCACTCATTCAGTATTACTGGCTATTTGTTTTCTTATAGGAAAAAGATGAAATAGAATTTTGTAACTACTAGGCAAGTTCCATCAAAATATGGAAGTGCTTCCCAGCAGAGAACTTATCTTTAGCAAATCTTGAAAATAGGTGTCTATTCATGCAGATATTATGTTTATTTGCTGTTTCTTATTTCTGGAACAGGAAAAAATATAATCCAATCCAATTCTATATTAAGAATATAAAGAAAGAAGATGAAAGTAAGAAAGATTGGCTGACACCATTCAATCCACCTCAAGTGACATAGAAAGAAGTGTAATTGTATAACATAGGAGACCATCATTTATGCCCCTAGGGGCAGTAAAAGGGAACATAGCACCTCCTACTTGTGAGGAGTCAATTAGCGGAATCCACAGTGGTTGATGCTGAGTTAAGGCTAAACCACTTTAGCCAAGTGAACCCTGTGGGTCAGAAATGTTCCTCACACATTCACAAGGGAAAACACCAACAGTGACCTGAAAACACTGAAAATAATACCTAAGCAGTGAAAACAGTACAGTAGTAATGCTTAGTGATTGGCCTCTGTTCCTATATTCTGGGACATGTGTCTCATTGGCTTTGAAAGAAAGAGAAGTTTGGAAAAATTCCAAAATCACCACCACTACCACCAAACTGAAATGAATATAATTTCTAGCAAAGTTGAATTTCCCATGTGTTTTATGTCTAAAAATTTTAAAAGTAATAATAAATTGCTGTGTCTGATAAATTACCTGAGTAATTTACCTAGGTTGAGAAATTGCTAAGTTTGGAAGATCATACTAGAGCATGCACGCTCTGGCTTGGTTTTCCACATTGATCAGTGTAGGGTACTGGCCTTGATTCCTCTTTCCTTCTCAGGCATTAAATAGTCACGGGGCCTGAAAATCATGGTGAAGGAAGGGGTTGGCAATTATCTCAATATAGACATAGAACAACATTCCAAATTGGGTATTTTAGCTTCAGAATGAAGTTCCAAGAGTGTTATAAAATAATCACCTGCATTGGGAAGTCCTGACTTAATTCTATTAACAACTTCACAAGAATGAGAAAAATTGTAATATTATTCTATTTTAACAAATTTATATTCTGTTTTTAGCAGTTGTACAAGAACACACACTTCTCTCTTTTTTTTTCATGATAATGATAAATGAAGAGAAATGTAAAGGATCATTTGCCTTCTCTTGATTACATTGTCACTTTTCCATTCCAATTTCTCCTACTTCTGCCTATCCCCAACTTTTTCATTTAGATGAAATGTAATTTGTTCAAATTGTTTATTCCAAATTTTAAGAAAGCCTATCTAGTATACGAGGCAACACATGGCTTTAAAATACTTAGCATTCGTATGATGTCGCTCATCTTCAATGCACTTTAGAAATATTAGCTAATTAATTAATTAGTTCCTGATTACAAGGGGATAGAAGTTCAAGGAGAAAATTGACAAACATTTCTCCACCTTTATAAAGAAAACTTGCGTATATTAGAGAACACTATTTCTCCTTTTGAATAAAAAGTGTTATAAATGCCCTTTGCTGGAACTAGCTATAATAATCATTAAAAATGACGAATAGTAGTAATATTACTAGTACAAATACAGCAGTATTTTGTAAGGTGGATACATATTTGTTAGACTCTGCTCCTTAAGAGCAGGAGCTGTACCTTGTTCTCCTTTGTGTTCTGGTACCTAACACAGTCCCTGCCATGGAAAATATAAATATACTAATTTATAGGTGATGAAGTCTAATTTATAAGCTTTATTTCATACAGTGATAAACAAGATGAGAATCAATGCAAAATAGAATTATTCCACATAAAAAGGAAAGCACGGATCTCAGCAGCGTGATTAATTTTCTGATCACAAAGTTATATCTACATGCCATTAAACCTTAGGAAGAAAACTGAAGAAAAAAATTAAAAAATTACCAAACAAGAGCATAATCTGTGTGTAAACAGAGAATAGATTAGCTTTTAATGTCACGTCTTACAAAGAGCAATCTAAATCATTTAAGCATAGGCTCAAATATATTTTCTTAGAATAGTTACCCTGATATTGTAACAGCTGCATTGATGGAGAGTGCAATTTCTCCTCATCCATCTGATGTCAAACAGCTAGATATTTCAAATTGACCTTTTATTAATAGTTTTACACATGAGTTCCTGATTTGAGATAGACACAAAACTAGGCTGTCCATACACATAAACAGCATAATTTTTTCGATAGCTGAATTCCATGTTTGGCAACAGAGACAAAATGATTAACAGGTTTTTAAAAATTAGAGATAACTTCATAATTTTGTATACTAAGCCATGATCTAAGATCTATACATCCTATCTGGACAGAGAAAGTTCTGCTTATTCCTTATTATTATGCAAAACCAAACCAACAACTAATAATTTATTCTGGTATAGAATAGCTAACAAATGTAACCAAAAGGATTGCAAAAGCAATCTCCAAATTTGGATTTATGAGCTTACTATAGGCATTTCTTTGTTTTTTATTCAGGATACATAGGGAGAAAAATAGATATTAAATCTAACAGTGGTTCTTAAGATTTTTTTGAATCTCTGACCCCTTTTGAAAAGATGACAAAAATTTCTAAAACCTTTCCTCAGAAAAAGTTATTGATACATAAATGTAATATAAACACACATTTTGCAATTTATTTAAGAGTAGGCACATACCTCAAGAAGATCATGCATGTCTGTGGATCCTAGGTCCCTCAAAAGTTGGTGATGCAATGACAGAAGTTGAGGCTTCAGGAGAATGTTTAGGAGACTGGGTTCGTTCAGATTGGGGTGTGCTGAAAGTTTCAGGTGTCAGTAAACATCAGGTGAAAATGTTCAGCAGTAACTGGCAATTCAGAAGCTGAAGAGAAAAGTTGAGGCTGAAGATAGATTTCTTTGTCATAGACATGGAGGTGTTGGCTAAAGCCATGAGAGTGAATTAAATCAGCAAGGGAGAAAATATTAATGCAGGAATAGGAAAGAGAAAATGGTTGAAAAGATGGTGAGATGCCTACTTGCGCAGAGGGTGAGACAGAGTAAATGAAAAGAAAACAGAGAATGGGTGGCCAAAGATGCAGGAGAAATTCCAGAGAGATCAATCAATGTCTTATCAAGGGAAAGATTTGAGCAGCAGGTAGTCTAGTGTCAGGAGATTAAGAAAAAACAAATATTGAAGACTGAGTAAGGATCATTTAGTTTGGTGAATAGGATATCTCTGTTAAACCAGAAAGGATCAGTAACTATTAATACACTTTTAGCAGCTAAAAAGAGTAGAGGAGAGAGAATAGTGAGGAGAAGAAATATTTCTAGTAATATGTGAAGCTTGATTACATATTTTGGCAATGGAAAATGTTACATGCTGGAGAACAGAAGAGTGATTCTTAAAGAGTGAAGGAGCAAGTTCCTTCAGGAGTGAGTGAAACCTAATGAACAACAGGATGAACTAGCCATGATAATGATGCAAAACACTTGTTACACCTAGGCTGGCAGAAAGGTCAACACGAAAATTCTGAGATGGAGATGACACTGAATGATTTTGAACTCAGTGGGCTAGGTGAATGTGCCAGCACGAAAGTATGGGAACTTGGAAGCCCAGAGACACTGTGACATTGATTACAGGGAAGCGATTAGAAAAGACCGTAAGAGTGCAAGCAGCAGTAAGGGTCTTGGCTGCTGCTAAAGAGCTTGGATTTGTAGAGCACTATCATACGATTGGTGACTGCAATAGCACTCACCCATTTTATTAATCCAAGATTGGGGATTGGAAAAGGAACAGAGTGAGGACAATTTGGTATTAGCATGAACATTGTCAGTCAGCAACATGGCAGCATGCAAAGAACATTAACCTGTGAGACCAGAAATTTAAGTGCTGGTTTTAGTGATTATGTTGCCCCAGGCTAATAATTTTCTTCTTTTCTTTTATGTCTTCATTTGCAAACTGAAGTTGCTAGACTATGTGATCTCAAATATGGTTTCAAATGGAAAAAAAAAATTCATTCTAGAGGCAAAGTGGAGTAACAGAAAGAGCAATAGTAAAGCTTTATAGTAAAGCTTTACTCTCTACTTTTGCTACTTTACTGGCAGTGATCTTGAGAAAGTTTCCTCCCAGCACCTCAGTTCACATTTGTAAAATGGAGAAAATAGTAAGTCATGGGGAAACATTAATGATAAAACTTGAGTGATAGTCAATAATTGTTTATTTGATTGTGTTGACTTAATTTTCTTAAAACCAAATACTTTAGCCATAATTTAATGTTTACTGATGACTTGGAATCACCATCAAGAACAACTGATGATTAGGGCTATAATACAGTGACATTCTTGCACCCAGATTGCTCATATGCTTATTGAGCCCAATGATGTCCTTTGTGACATTTATCAAAGTACCATTTTACTATAATCAATATGTCTATAATCTGCTAAGATCTTGGAAAGCAGATAACTAAATCCTTTAAAATGTGTATTAAGTAAGAGTAAATATTAATAGGTGTTTAGTGAGACCAAGAGTGCTAGAGGTGCATAAGTATTAATATTTTACTTTGAAGAAACTTCCTTTGCTTACTTTCAGATTCTGAACTGTGCTCCAATAAGTAGGAGAACACTGAATAGTTGCAGATTCAAAAAGGAGATAAAATCTGATTCAAACACAAAAACTGTAAACATACTGTGATTGTGTGCAAAGCATTAGCGGGAAGAAGCTTGCTAACGCCGACAGACCCTAATACTGCACTGATCACCTCTACACATTTTAATTTTATTTTTATGCATGAGGATGATGAGGAAATGGTATAACAATGAGGAGCCAAAAATAGAAAAGAATATTTTATTTTCTAATTTTCTAATAATATATGGTCCATGCTCTCACATCTAAAAGGATGTATTAGCTTAATCAATAATTGACTCTGGGCTTGGTTTGCTTTTGGAACAAGTCTTAGCAAAGTCCCTTGAAAAGTAAGATAAATAAACAATGCTTAGACAACTTTAATTATCTTAATCAATTTGGGACTGAATTCAGAAAATGTTAGGGAACAGCAAGATAGTGAGCAGGCCACTTTCTCCAGAATCTTCCATTTTCTTATCTGATTACTGTCTCTTATGTATTCTCCTTTTCTTGAGACATCTGGAATTGTCAAGCTAGGTAGAGTGGAATATTTTGAAAAATCAGTTGCTTCTGTTTTAGAAGAGCATGTCTAATGTATGTCTATTGTATTCATTGTATTGGAACTATGAACTGCTTGAAAAAAATCAACCAAAAAATAAAAACACAAAGAATCTCTGACTCTTTCTATCCGAAATAAAAGTACTTTCATAGTAGTAGGGAAGTTTTTACCCGCCTGGAGAATGAATCTGAATGATGTGGGTTGACTGCTAATGTTTACAAGCTGATGAGATGCTGTGAGATTTCCCTGCAGAGACAGTCTTGAGTAAAGGACTAGCGAAATTACTACAATCCTACCACACTGAATTAGTTGAACAGGCTAATCCTCACAAATGGATAGGATTTAAGATATGATTGCGAGATTTTTATCCAATTGCATAAATCTATGTATAGAAGTAGATTCAGATTTATAGACACTGAATATAACAGAAAAAGATATGGACATTTTCATCTAGCAACTTTTATGTACATTTTAAATCATTGTTTAGTATGTGTTTCTCTCAATAAACGTAGCATGCTGAAATGGAGGAATTTGTTGCAATAAAATATAAAGCAAAGCTATTATATTACTAGCTCAATAGCACAATGCCTTAGGTATTTAGGGAGTTTTATATATAAAACTCTTTGCCAAAGACACCAAATAATATAGTTGGTAGGACACCGGCTAAGTCTGGGAGAATAGAGAAGTTTAGAATCTTGCTTTTAAAAAAATCGACTTTTTACAAAATACGCACGTGAGAATCACTAACATTTTAAGGATTCTTTTTATTTAAATAAAGGATACAAAGGGTATTGTGGTGATAAGTATGTACCCTTAAAAGAATTTCAAATACTTGGTCTTTTGAAAAAATCCTTTACCAACATACTTTATTACCCCATATGACTGAATTGCTTGGTTTTCTATATTATATAAACTTCCTTTCTATACAATTCTAATCCAAGAGATTTTAGAATACACACACACACAGAGATACACACATACACACACAGATACACACCTGGGTCAAAGAATCTGTTCATTTCAGAGCTGTAAGAAAATTTTGAGATATTTAGTCTAACTCCAGCCTCAAGTTAACAGACATGAAACTGGGCTCACAGAAGGTAAGCCTTTGCCCCTAGTCTATAGTGTGAAAAATCTGGAAAAATTTTCATATTTAGGCTCATGGTCATTCGCCTGTCTCCCATTTCACCCTCCATTATCATTTCACAACTATTCCCTGTACATGTTTCACCTTTTGGCTTGGTATGACGCCTACATACATTCCCTTCTCCTGTACCTAAAGATGGCTGTGGTGATTTCCTGTATTCCCTCCAACACAGCAAATAAGGCTAAACACATAAGGGTCCAGCCTTGTGGTGTCAGTGCAGGCCTATGTATTGAGATGATTCTCTTCCTAGATGGAAAAGACTTACTGGTTTCAAAATCAATGTTGTAAAAAAAAAAAAAAAACCAAATTTTTGTAATATATGTTCTGATAATGTTCCTGATTGGATCCATAAAATAACACAAAATAACTTTATGTGCACTGATTTTTGAAATGTGTACAAAGTTTCTTGTCTGAAACATTGTCAATCACACTGTCATACACATACAAAGCTTCTGGCGAATGTGTGTCCATGGGTCATTTTAGAAATGTGGTGTCTTTGTAGGACATTTCTATTCTTTTGTTAGCCCATGAAAGATGTTATTCAAGAGGCAGAGAGAAGAGGGAACAACTCTACCTCATCATTCACACTGAACCTTAATGATGAGATCTTAGATTAGACGTACTTCATCCTTGATGCTAATCCAGGGTAAATTTTGAAGTAAACCATTCTGTTTCTTTAGTCCTAATTTGTCTTTTCCTAGGGAAAAGGGAGAATCTAGTGCTGCAAAAGACACCTGGCATTTTACCTGAGATAAAACCACAAACCATATTAGGCTAACACAGTAGAGCTTTTTATAGTTTCAAAGTACTTTAAAATACATTACCTCATTTAGGCTATATCCAAGTATTTAACCACATATGTTCCTATTTGGGAACTGTGAAAAGTAAGGCCTAAGAAGATTTTTCAAGGCCATGAATTTAACAAATGCTCTACCTATTATTTTTATTCTGAGCTATTATTTTCATTCCTAAACTTCCCAGTACTGCACAGTGCTGACAGTTTTTAACCTACATGTAGAAGGTGGTGTCCACACTGAGGGACTATCATGGCCCAGTGGAAAGGGTATATATACCACGGAAAAGGCCAAAAGCTCATGTGAGTGCTTTGTCACCAGCATGCCACTATCAAGTGCCCCTGGGTCTTTTTTCTAGGTGTTCTCCAGGGTATAAAATGTTTACGTGTTTTCTTCAGCCACCTTAATCTCAGGATTTCATCTATTCAACGACTTAGATAATCCAATGAGAATATTTTGTGAGATTGGGTCTTAAAGAAAGCTATATTTTGCCTTCGTTTTCTACTTGTGAGTCTTTTTGATTGAAACTCTTCCCTTACTGATGTCATCCAGATCAGCTCAAGTAAAACATTTGACAGGTCCATCTGTGTCCACAGTCACCCACAAACATGGGAAACTGCCACCCATCTGCCTCCCTAAGCTTTGTTTTGTTCCCATCCTGATTATTTTGTTCTCTTGTAGCCACAGGCAATATTAATACCCATCTCCTTTCAAGAAATGTGAAGAGAATGGATCTATGCTAGCTTGTGCTCCTGAAAGATATTAATAGAAATGCACATGTCATGACGCTGTTATTTACATGCATTCTGTAAGTTCTCTAGCAATATCCTCATATTTTAATGAGCATGTTAACTTCCTCACCTGGACTCACTATTAACCATTTCAATTTAATTATGGGTTATCAGTTTTTCTACACATTTCACAAATAGGTTGTTTTCTCTTAATGACAAAAAATGTTATAAATTTGGGGACACATTTAGATTCAATTACTTTCTTGTCTATTACATGCAATATATGATGGCATTCACTAATCTTACCAAGAGTTGAATATTTACATCAGTCCCTTTTTTACTTAGGAAAAAAAACACACTTTTTTGGTAAAACAATGACATGATGATTTCAAATCAGGGAAAATGCAAATAAGAGACTTAAGATATGAAGCAACTGAAAATTTTCTTTATCATCTTCCTGGGACATTTTAAAATGAAATTCCAATAGCAACTAATGATGTTATGATTCAAACCATTCTGTAAATATGATAAGAAATCATAATAGTCAAAATTTAGAACAAACAAATATATCAATAAATTCCAAAAAGGATTGTGTGAATCAATTTTAATCATTGCTTTTTTAAAAAGTCATAGTATTTGAAACATATCTACAGGATTAGAGCTTGGTGTACAAATTTACAGCCATGTCACATGAATTCAAAATCTTTTGAGATATACACATCCACCATTGTCATGTAGCTTTGAAATAATGCAAAGGGCCAATTTACTGTTTACTAGCTATTGCCTCTGATTCATTTTCTGCAGTAGGTAACATCACTCATACTGAAAGTATGTGGATGAAATGCTAGATTATGACAGTGCAAAATAATTTTACTTAGGCAATGACTTCATCTGTATTTTCAAAATCTGTAGCCTTTCCTCAAAGATTGATTTCATGTTGTGATTTATTTCTTGATGCTCAAAAAACTTTAAAGGGTTTTAAATCTCTACATGTATTTTTGAACATACAATCAATTTAATATTTATGACTAATGCAAAGTTCAGTTTGTTCAAATGAAGTTTACTGTAAATAGTATCTGAAATGACTTGTTTTTTTTCCATTCTTTTATTAGGTAACTGATCTTTAGATTTAAAAAAAAAAAGGTTTGTTAAATAAGATAAGCCTCAGTTAATATTTTAGACAACAAATTATTGTTATGGTTATTGATTCTTTCCTTGTTTTATGTGGAAACAAATTAGAGATGCTTAAAATTCTCATTTTTTTATTTCAGGAGAATGTGTACATAATTAAATATATTTCTGTGTAAATGCAATAGCACCCTCTGGAGGTCTGGAACACTTTGTATAACTTCCATAAATCAATGTCGTCTTTTGTTAACCCTATACATATTTTTGTTGACTTAGACATTTAATATTTTATATTTTGATAATCATGTTTGTCTCTTATAATGATTAAAAACATTCAATCTATTATTACTTTCTATCACACATTCATTGTGATTTGTGTGTCATCTCATTTGTAATGCTACAATGTAATAACAAAACATACAATTCATCTGATCTTGATGATGTCTCCGTAACTTTTCTATTTTTTATCATGTGAAAATATTTTCCAAATAAGAAATGACAACTTTCATTTCTAAAATCCTTTATTATCTGGTTATATGTAGACAACAGGAAACTAATTTTAACTCCTTTGAAGATTCTTCATGGAAACAGTTACTTTCATTCTTCAAATCCCTGATCAACAAACACAGCTGTGGTTTCTCTGTGGTTTTGAAGCTAATTTATCGGAGAAGGGAGAATTCAGAAAGGAGCAGAGGTCAGAAAACATCGGAAAAAATATCATGAGTCACTGGAACATATTCAAGGACCAAAGTGACTTCTATTGTGACATAATAATATAAATAAATGATCCCATAATCATTGGCCTCTCTGTAACAGCTCTGCATACAAAGATCTTTTTGAAGTTTGGGGAGATGCAAACAGAGTTGTTCATCCATTATAAAGAAGAGGATGAGCATATGACTAATACTGGGTAAGAGGAAATAATGTCATTCAATTCTGAATGAAGCCCAGGCTTGCCTCTCCCTCAAGGTTGTTCAAGAGGCCTCATCTTAGATAGCTGGGGGAATATTGGAATGGAACTAAATCCTCAGTGAAACATGGCACACAGTTAGGCTGGCCTCTGGGAAGGTTGGTCTCCCTTAGCCCTGATCAGAAGAGTCAGGGCATCTACAACACGGTTTCCTTTAGGTAAAGGAATGACTGTGAAAATGTCATGTGGGGTCCTCCAAAATATTTCATGCAAGGACAACAAGCAAACACAAAAACAAATGGAATTATAATAGTAACCCCAAGCACTTGAATACACTCAAACGTGGATATACACAGATATATATATAAAATCATAATTTCTAAACAGACTAAAGTGCATAGGAAAACACTGACACCAAAATGATTATATGTTTAATAGAGAATAGGAGAAAAAAGATAGGAGGAGGTAGAATTGCCTTGGTCGTTCTTTCCCTGATATTTTTTTTCTTCTCCCCATCTTTCTGATCCCCCACCTCAATGATAGCTAAATTATTGGAAGATTCAGGTCAGAACTCTGCCAGCAAAACTAGGAATTTTAACCACATTAATCATTATAGAATTTAAAGATTTTTGTGCCATGTCATTTGGATGTTGACATTGTTTTTTCTGAGTTCGTCCAGCTGTAGGACCATGGATAAGTTTCTTTGTTCTCTGGTTTATATAAAGTGGTGAGGAGAGTTACATGATGAGATGCTTGCAAAGTATTTGATGGTGTCTAATACAGAAACAAAGGCTGGTTTTCATATAATTTTAACTATTTAACACATACTTGCCCAGCACTTATATGGACCAGGCACTATTTAAAGCTCATTGTAAATATTAATCAATTTACTCTTCCCAACAACACTATGAGGTAGCTAATGTATCACCATCATCGTCAAGTTAACAGGTACATGTGAAACTCAAGTAACTTTCCCAGAGCCACCCAGCTAACAAGTACTAGAGCCAGAATTCAATCCTAGGCAATCTAGATACAGAGTCTATGCATTTAGCTACAAGGTGGTCCTGCAATGGTGCTTTTGCTGCTATCACTATTGTTGAACAAAATTGTCATATACCATTCTATTTAAAAATTTGTCCAATAAATCTATATCACAAGATAGTGATGATTACTTTGCCTATAGATGTAAATATGGTGACATGATTGAGATATAAGTGAAGTTGTGGATATAAGTGAAGTGAAGTAAGTGGAATTTGTCTGAGAAATAATGTCTTTGACAGTCATGAAAACATAAAACTAGCTTGGAGTTTCTTAAATTGTCCTTAACATTTATTTCTTTACATTCATGCTTCCCTTGGTGGTCATTAATTTCTGAATGATCATCCCCCTCCTCCAGATTTGAAGTAAAAACTGAAAAGAAAATTAGGAGACACAGGGGCCATGACCCTTCTTGCACCCTTTGCACCCAGCCCTTTGACTGTGTGTATGCCCTGGCAGTAACTATCGCAGTGCAGTGGGTTCTCCTTCAGATCCATCCCCAGCAATTCTCAAAGCTAAAGGAGTTGTGGAAATGCCCATTCTTCAGAATAGGGGACTTAGTCCATGACATTGTGCTTTTTGAGTTATGGAAGAGCAATGGCAAGTGTCCTAAATGTGCCTAGGAATTTTGATGTTGCATTTAGACCAGGTTCTTTTTGTAAAGGACTCATTGCTTACCCTAGTGCTAAGACTGTGAAAGGGCATCTGTCCACGTTCCTCTTAATCACTGGATCTCAAACTCAAGTGTGCATCAGAATTTCCCCCGGAGATTCTGATTCAGTAAGTTTAGGATAGGGCCCACAAAATTCTGCATTTTCAGGTGATTCTGATACAGGTGGCACAAGGACTGCACTTAGAGAAAACTTTCAGGACCGGTAGTACGAGGGAACCTAAGGAAGGGGTGGTTCAGGGTCTCCCGGAAGCTGTTTCAAATCCACATGCATGGATGCCACAGCAAATACAAAGAATCAGAATCTCAAAGAGGGAGGGCTGAACACGTGCTTTTGGAAACAATTGTTGAAGTTTTCTGCCTCACTGCCTGACATTGTTCTGTTCTAGAGTGGCGATTTGAAGGCTGTGTTAGGTGGAACCCCAGGAATTCAGGAACACTTCCAAGCCTTTTCTGTAGCCCAAAATGCAGGTGTCTCCTTTTAGCCCTCTTACTACTTATGTTGTTTTTAAAAAACTATTGAGATTCCATACAGTGTTGTTGTTATTATTGGGTTTTTTTGTTGTTGTTTTTTGTACATTGGGTGTAGAGTGATCTGAAAAAAAAAAAAGGGAAACAGAAGAAAAATTATTTCTAAACTACACCTCTAGAATTAAGATGAGGACTTTGACTAAGGCCATATAGTTAATTCTGATCATCCTGAACCAGGTTTGCACCCAGCTTCATTTCCCCTTTCTTCAAGAAAAGACGTGATGTTGAGGGATTGTCTCAAATCATGAAAATCTCTGAATCTAAGAGTAATACTAAGGAACAATTAATTTTATTTTAAGCCCATGACCTAAAAGGCACAAAGCCATACTTTCCATTTCCTAATTATCTAAAGATAGCACTATAGAAATTATCATAAAAATCAACAAACGGACAGCTCAATCCATAAGTTAGTCACAACCGATTTTTCACAAGCTTTCCACTTCCACTCAGCTATCAACATTAAGAAAAGGGCTGATTTATTCTCTGCAAGCTTCATAATGAGCACATGGACTGAATAAACTGAGTGTTCTATTCACTCCTGGTTACAAACTGACAAGGTTGCCATTGGACCAAGAAAAATGTTTCTAGTGTGATTATTAATATCTGTTAAGAACCCGGAGTCTGGATTGTGACCACAAAATTTATAATACAAAATTTATAGTCTGTCAAACACTGAAAGTCAAAAACTAAAAACAGGAAACAAACTAAATGCAGAAACATAGGTGGACTAAGAACAAGAGTTAACTACTTTCTTGGCAGATATTATTCTTTTATTTTTAAACACATTTTCGTTCTAATGGGATTATCTTGAGGCTCAAAGTTAAATAATTAAAATAATTTGTGCAAAAATGCTTTTACTCCCAATTTCTGTTATTGCTACCCATCGAAAAGAGTGATAATCAATGAAATGACTAAGTTAAAAACCCTTTGAGACCACAAGTGTTATTCGCTCTGAGTATCAGCTTTGACCTGTTTAACAGAGCCTCCAAGTGCCAAATATGACCCATTTACACTTTGTTCTTTTTTCTCTTTCCAAGCAGTCAAAAACAACAGGGATAGAGCTCAAAGTTAAGCTCAAAATGGAGAAGAAATATAGCAAAATGTATTATGGCTGAGGAAAAAAGAATTAAAAAAAACATTTTCAAAAATATTCTCTTTGCATAGTCATCCATTTAACATTTATCAAGTACCTTCCACATGCTCAACTTTGGAGATGTAAAAGTCAGGCAATTGTTTGGCATCTAGGACAGAGTTTTTCAAACTAATGGTAGTGGCCCATTATTGAGCTGTGAAATCAATTCAACAGGTTGCGACCACCCTTTCTTTCAAAAACAGAGCAGAGTAGAAAATATTAAAGCACATTGCTCACCGTAAGGGAATATATTATTTAATGAAGCTGTGTTTCAGTCTGCATTTGTGTGAGTATGTGCATGTGTGTGTGCTCAGGATCACAGTGTAAAAATGTATTTTTAATGGTAGCTGCATTAAAAAAGTTTGAAAGGTGCTGTTAAAGAGTCTGCCAGAGGAATAGACAATTAAATAGATAATTACAACATATGACAAGTGCTCTTTTACAGGAGTGGAAAAGTAACCCTGAAATCTAAAGTGAATGAGTGGCTACCTCTGCCTGGAAAGTTGGAAATGACCACTGAGGGAGAGTTTTGGTATTCAAACTGGTTGCAGAATGATAAACTTGGAGGTAGAGGGAGACCTGAAGAGGACGTTCCCAGCAGAAGGATCAAATTGTGCAAGAAGTTCTGAAAGGGAGCACTGTGTTTATAGTGTGGTGAGAGTGTGTCTGCGTGGGAAGTGTAAGGTTAATGGGGGCAATGGGAGGGGAATGGCATGTGATAAAACCAGAAGTGCATATGCAACAGGCTGACCTTTGAGGAGAGGAATGACAATGACAGGTCCAGTTTGCTTTGCTTTGCTTTGCTTATTTGTTTTTCAGAAGGTAACAAAGATGGACTGGAAAAGAAAAAAAGACAAGATTTTTGGAATCATCCAGGCTAATAATGCTGATGAGGATCTGAGCACAGTAAAAGTGGAGAGGAGAAATGTCACATTTGGGAAGCTATTCTAATATAGAATCCTTATGATTCATGACTACACGTATGTGCTGTGTAGTTGATGACTCAAGAGTAATCCTATTATTATAGAACTACCAAGACAAAAGCATCAGAATGGAAGAGACATCTATTTTTCCGTTTGTTTATATCATTTTATGTTCAATGGTGGGCAATTGTGTAATTTTTTTAAGCCTGCAATTTTTTAAGCCTGCATTTTTAATCTGCTAAATGAAAATGCATGTAATATAATTTAAAAGCCTTCAATAAGAGGTTTATAACTTTGTACTCTTTTGAGCAGACTATGTTGTATCATTGTAATGACATACTTCTGCATTGTAAAACCACACGGATTCTGGTGCCATCCTCACTGTGATTCAAATATCTCACTTCTTGAACCAAAGACACCAATACAATTAGCCTAAAGACATCAGAGAAAGAACATACTAATAATTTTTATTTTACTTAAAAATAAACTTACTAAGTGAATTCAATTAAGATTCTACATGGCACAAACCTATTTGGGTAAGAGAGAAAATAAGCCATACTGGTCACTTTATCAAAATAATAGGAAAGTTCTGTTTCCCTTCCTAACCTCATTGACACCAAGACCCATAAATAAGCCTGTAAACATTATTTCCTTATCCTGCTATAATGAGAATACATCTTTATGACACATTCTAAACCTTCTATCTGGGCATCACAGAGCCATTGCTCCCTAAAGGAAGGTATCCAATTCACAGAAAAATGCAAATAAAAACAAGTCAACTCAATCTTTGGGGAGTCCATAGAGCATAAAGCGTGTGACCCAAACATCTGTTTATTTGCATTAGAAAAGGCTTCCACCATTGCCCTTCCAAATACAAGTACAAATAACCACTCTTAGCCATATTTGTTTTTAGAATTATAAAAGTCCACATTAAAATAAGTCCCCAGTTGTCTTTTAAAAATTGCATACATCATGGCCAAATTATGCCATGTGTGTTGTGATATGTGATGCCCTATAAATGTAACGATGTGGAGATTCCTTTTTTCTCCATAGTAAAAGCTTATAATGGCTCTCAAGATATTGTGGAATCAAGGAACATGGTCTGGAGAAATCAATGGGCACTGACTGAGAATTTGAAGTCTTGGATTCTAGCTTTTGTTCTTTCTCTAGCTTAAAGATGGATGGCTGCTCTTTAACCTTCCTTAAAGTTTACTCAGCCTAAAAGGGGGGCTTAAGATTAGATGGATGTTAAGATACCTTCAAGCTCCAAAATCCACTGATTCTATGAAAATCTTAT
>NW_012140191.1:3202558-3228949 GCF_000956105.1 Propithecus coquereli
TCTATAAAATGCCTTCTCTTGTTCACCATAAAGTGCAGATTTTATAGTTTCACATGACTAGCCTAAGAATTATTAATAATACTTATTTGTTCACTATTCTGCACGTAGGTGGGGAATAAGAAGCAAATAAAGACTTGTTCTCTCATATTTTCCATATCTAGGATTTCTTAAACTTTTGAAAACCATTAGTTCATGTAAAGAGACATTGTCTTTGAGTAAGTTTATGGCCTTGTCTTCATAAAAGAATTTAAAATTGCACATCTGGTAATAAATTATGATTGTGGGTTTTGACCAAGATTCTCCCAGAGAGTAAGTCCTCTCTCATCGAAATGTGAGACTCAGTTTCTCTATCGAAACACTTTGAACCTTGGTGAGTTTATCCTTTTCCTTGGTTTTCAGTTCTGGAAGAAGTTAACAGATGGAACAAGTAACCAGCAGAAAAATATTCGTATTGAGGAATTCTCAGCAAATACCCTGAGAGAGTGCCCCCACCTGAAAAGGACTGATACTTTCTTTCAGCATTAACTAGATGGGTACTAATAACAGGCCCATGTCAATTCTTTTATAAGAAATCAACTCCTAAAATCAATGTAAAATTAAGGAATTATTTTTATGGAGTCCTACATCCAGGATTAATTCAGGTACATAACACCATTTTGAATTTGAAGTGGCCCTGGCCATTCTGTAAATTATCATCCTTGCTTTGCTACAGGGAGAAGCACATTCTGCTGTTCAGTTGGTGAGGCTAGTTTGAGCAAACATGTCAAAACATGAGTGTGCTCAACTGACTTTAAATGTGTGCTCTTCCTTAGTGGATCTTTATGTCAACATGGTGCTCAGGTTTAATGGCTTTCCGGTTGAATAGGAAACAATGCATACACATTCAATATGTGCTATTATTATATTTGTCTAGGAGGAGAAATATCTGTTAAACATTCAATGCTTCCAATAGCTAATGTTTACTGGTATATGTTTCATGCTTACACCCACCGTGTTAACAGTTTTATTTCCAGGGAATTTGCTCCTTTTGTTCAATTTTGTCTTCACCAGAACTATGAGCATTGTTAAGAAAACACATGTGGCTGATGGCTACCATATCAGAGAGTATAAATCTATTCTTCAACTTTCAAAGAATCCCCAAAATTTTTGGCTAGTGACCACCCAGATCCTGAAATCCCAGAGAATTGTTCCTGATGATCTGCCATTCTTGGGCTGCTGAAAGTGCCCTTTTTGTCTTATGAAGTATAACTCAATGTCAAAGGGGTTTATGTAATATTTAGACTTGTATTACATGAAATTAATCTTAACATGAAAAATATTTTGATTACAGAGTATGCTTTGTCAGTGATTGATTGACTAACTCATTTATTCATATAATAATGCCACCATTTACTTCTATTTATATTCTTGAGCTGTAACAGAAAGTTGCTATTTGTGCTATGCTAGTAGGTGGATTACATGGTTATCATAATCTTTCCACCTGTTTTACTAGGCTCACTGAAATAACGTCTTATTTTCTTTGTTAATGACTCTTCCTCAAAATCACTTTCTTCTTAAAGAAACAAAACTTTGGGATGATGTGATGACATTATCTACAGGGAATTCTACTCTTCCCCCACCCTCCACCTATCCCCCCACCTCACTGGTATGAAAGGAATAAAATTCTTATTTTCATCATGCCTTCTTCACAGATATTTACATCTGGAAGAGCAGAGACATATATAACTCCTTTATAGAAATATAATGGTAGCATCTATATAGGTAGTATAATAATAATTAGAAAAGGGTTACCACTTTATTTTAACCCAACTTGGACTTCTTTTAAAAAGAGGATAATACATAGTTGCTAGTGAAAGTCCTCGTCCATCCTCTTACTCATTGAAGAAGAAGAAAAAAACGATATAACCTCTGATAATTTTGCACAACACATTCTGCCATTTGGTGGAGGAGAATCAGGCTGATCTTCTTCAAAACTCACACTCTGACCCTTGATTATATGGATTTATATTATTCTTTCCTTTCCCTGCCTCTCCATGAATAAAATGAATTAAGGACAATAATGATGATGATGATGACAATAATGATGATCTTCTAATATATTGATTTTTCTACATTAACAGGATAAGGATGAATATGCAATAGACTTATACAATTTCATATGTTGATTTCTTTGTTGACAAAGAAGCTCCTTTTGCCCATAGCGACAGAAGAAAAGAACAAGCTCATTAATAAAACACTTAGTAAACATTTATTGTCTACTATGTACTCTGAATTAATACAGATAAAAAATAAGCATAAAATAGGATCCTAGCTCTCAGACAACTGTATGTGATTTAGAAAAATAAGAATAATGCTCAAGAAGCTATTGACTGAAATTTGGAATTTATTACCACATTTCTGGAAATAATCTATAAGCATGTTATACCTTAATGCTGTTGGACTTCAGAAATGACAGAGATCGGTAAAGGCAGGAGTAAACAAAGAGATTCATGAAGCAGGTAGTAGCACTTCAGCTAAGCCTTGATAAGCAAATAAAATTTGATGAGGCCCCTGGCAAGACAGATGACATTCCAGAGGGAGAGTGACTCAGACACAAGTTGGAAAGGTCCTGGAAAAACACAGCAGTGGTAGAATGGAGAGGTTGGCATGAATGAACATCTTAAAAGGAAAAATAGAAAGTGAGCTCTAGTTACATATACAGCACGTGCACAGTGGAGGATCTTTGTTCTTGATTCAATAATGTCATGTTTTAGCGAGAATTATTAAGTCCTAAGATTTTCTTCTGATCCTCAGAACTTCACAAAGACACCAGATGGTGGTGGCAACTTCTCCTCCTCCTCTTCCTCCTTCTCCTTCTTGCTTATCTTCAACTTTTTTAAATGTTCTTCTTTTATTTGTGTTTTTATGTTCTGCATGCCATGAGCCCACTTGATATCAGAGGACAGTTTTAATCACATCTGTATTGTGACTAAAGAACAAGTGAGTGATGCGGAAGGAGAGGCGGCAAGTCATAACAGACAAGGCAAGTATTAGACACTGGATTCCGGGGATTCAGCATTTCTGGAAGTATTTACTTGCCCCCTCCAGAAGGGATGCTCCACTGGAGTGATACCAAAAATGGCAGCTGAGGAATCCAAAATGCAAACATCCCAAATTATTTTCAATGTCAATTTATACTTAAAGGTTTCCTTGTGCCTTTTATGCAATTAGAGTAGTCTTTCATCATTAATATGCTAAATTAATAAAAGTCACTTTAGAGATGCAATGTGCCTTCCTAAGTAATTAAGTACTATTAGAGAGCCAGAGATCTTAAGGAGGAACAATCTAAATGTTGAGCAGCTTTTTTATCTTGCTCTTCATATGAGAGTGTTGCCAGTTCAATTCACTGATATTCCAGCACTTGATATTTTGTTGATCTCCGTTCAAATTTGAAAAAATAAAATCTAAAGCCCTTACCATAAATAACCACAAATATAGTGCTCATATACAAAGTGTTCATATATGCCAAACACATGTAGAATATAGAATAAATATATGCCCAGAAGCCCAGGAAAATATATGCAAATTTTGCTGTAAATTGTCTATTACTGTCACCACTTGTCAGCATGTCACCAAAACAGTAGCTATCTTAGACCATCACTTTCTCTAATGAGTAAATTAAAGGATCGTGGAATTAGGAGAATGCATATTTTTAACAGTAACAATCATCATAAAGTTATGATAATATTACAGACTCCCTGACTTCCCCTTCAAGAAGAATAACAAAGGGAATTCACTAAAAGGATGGCCTGGGTTAAAATCGCTGTTACTGTTAGAAAGCACTTAATGTTAAGTGAAAAACTTAAAGAAGCAAAGTGGATTTATCCTTTCCAATGTACGCTACACATGTCAGGTTTGAACTTGTGGTGTAAGATTATAGGGAGGCATAACAGAGTTAAGCTACAGCTTCCGGGTTTATCCTCTTTGCTAATCTTTTAATTAATTTTGGAATTTTCTTTTCTCTGTTTATCTCCACCATAGAATCAGCTCAGGCTAAAATTTAGTTCACCTATGTAAGCATTTATCCCAGTATTTCATGAGGAAGCCTCAAATTCTAAGAGCTATGCACCCATGTAGATAATTCCAGTACATGGCAGCTTAGGTATGTTATGGGTGTAAAAGCATGTAATTGTCTTCCCTTGTTATAATGAATAATGTTGTAGAAGCCTATGAAGATTCATCCTTCCTAACAGGCCTTTTACAAGTTTCCTGTCAGTCTCCAAGTCAGCCTGGGGCTAAGAAATGAAAATGGGATGTATGTCAATTTAGTAAATAATCTTCCACATTTACATGCAGTCAAGTGACTCTTGTTATTAAAATTTTTAAATTTTAAAATTGTTCTCCCTCAATTAACAATACTGCACTTAAGATCTTTAACTATTATCTTGGTTAAACAGCACTTTTTCAAGAAGAACCCAGGTCAATGAGGTAGACTTAGAGGGATCACCGCAAAGGATTATTTTAGTAAAAATGAAATTCTAAGAAAATCTTAGCCATCTACAATGTTGTATGCTTCAAAAATCTTTATGGGTAGAATTTTGATATCAGTGATTGAACTGCAGTATAAAAATATTAAAAATATATTAGGGAAATGTCTTGGCAAAGAGAGGGGATAAAGAAAACAGGTTAAGTTGAACAAGATATATTTCTGGCACCAATATTAATATGATTGAGCCCTGACCTTTGGAATATTGCATGCATTATTAATCCACTGAAGACATAGATAATATGACTTTATATGCTTTTTAGGTTATAATTTGAATAACTGGGGATGTAGCTTATTTTTTCAGCACCTTGCATGCTGTGAGTGCTCAATAAATACTAAACAACAATAATATGGTATGTAGTGGATTCCTGAGCCTTCATTTGCATGGCCATCTGGAAAACTCTTGTGTTGTAAACACTCGTTTTATTTTGAGTAAGAATGAAATTACTGCAGAAGTTGTTTAGCATTCTTGGTTCAAATCTTTTCCTGCTTTTCACCCTTTCATTTGGTAGAAAATGTGAAATAATCCAAGGAGTCTAAGGCTTTTCAATGTAAGCAGTGGAACATTTGGATAGATTATATTTACATGGTGGCAATATTTTACTAGATTAGCTTTTCATAAATCCATATACTTTTTGTTTTCACAAATCCTCAGCTATTTTTATAGTGATTTGTGTTTAAGTGTGTATAAAAGAAAAAAAAACATATAGCAGTGATCTAGGACAACATCATGAAAATGACTTAAGTGTTGACGGGTACCAAGAGATTCAGGGTCTTTCAATCTGCTTTTCTGATCTTATGTTTCCTTCCATCTTTCCTCCCTCCTTGCCTCCTTCCTTCACTCCCTTTCTTTCTTTCTTTCTTTCTTTCCCTCTCCCTCTCTTCTCCACTGCCTTCCTTCCTTCTTCTTCCTTCCTTCCATCCCTCATCCCATCCCTCCTTCCTTCCTGTCTTCCTTCCTTCTCACCCATCTTTACTTCATTTGAACTTATGCTTGCTTTCCACAGCTCATAATCTTCCCTGCCTAGCATGTCTTTCCTCCTCACCAGTTGTATGTGTACTAATGTAATTATGCAGTTAGGCCTGATTTTTCTACTAATCTCTTTTTCTATTTATATATCTATTCACTTATATATTTTTATAACTAAGATATAATTCAGATGTCATAAAATTCACCCTTCTAAAGTGTGTAATTCAATGGCTTTTAGTATACTCACAGAGTTGTGCAAACATCACCACCACCAATTTTAAAATATTTTCATCGCCCTAGAAAGAAACATGGTATACCCATAAGCACTGCCTCCCATGTCTCTGCAACCCCTTTCCCCAAGGCCTAGGTTATCACTAATCTACTTTCTGTCTGTACAGATTTGCCTATTCTGGAAATTTCATATAAAATAGAATCATACAAATGTGACCTTTTGTGACTGGCCTCATTCACTTAGAATAATGTTTTCAAAGTTTATCCATGTTTTAACATGTATCAGTAATACGTTCCTTTTTATTGGCAAATAATATTTCATCATATGAATACCATATTTTATTTATCCACTCATCAGTTGGGTTGCTTCTTTTTTGGGGACATTATGGACAATGCTGCTATGAACATTCCTATGTAGGTTTTTTTATTAACATAGGGTTTCATTGCTCCTACGTATATACCTAGAAGTGAAATTGCTGGGTGATATGGTGGTTTATGTTTAACCTTTTAAGGAACTGCAAACTGTTTTTCAAAGTGTCTGTATCGCTTTACATACTCACCGGTAGTAAGAGGTTCCGATTTTTCCACGTTCTTACCAATACTTATTGTTATCTGTCTTATCAATTATAGTTATTTTATTGGGTATGAAGTGGTATCTGAGGTTTTTATTTGCATTTCTCTAATGGCTAACGTATACTTATTTTTTTTTTTTGAGACAGAGTCTCACTCTTTTGCCCGGGCTAGAGTGAGTGCGGTGGCGTCAGCTTAGCTCACAGAAACCTCAAACTCCTGGGCTCACGCAATCCTTCTGCCTCAGCCTCCCGAGTAGCTGGGACTACAGGCATGTGCCACTATGCCCGGCTAATTTTTTCTATATATTTTTAGCTGTCCAATTAATTTCTTTCTATTTTTAGTAGAGACGAGATCTTGCTCTTGCTCAGGCTGGTTTCGAACTCCTGAGCTCAAACAATCCACCTACCTCGGCCTCCCAGATTGCTAGGATTACAGGCGTGAGCCACCACGCCTGGCCCATAACATATACTTATTAATATTTTTAATCCATTAAGTAACTGATATAAGCTAAAAGTTGTTGAAAGGGGTGGGCTAAGAAGCATAGAGATTAATTGGGAGGTAAAGGATAGAGGTAACCACCTTCAACCGTCACCAAAAAAAAGACTAGAATTAAATTCAAAACTATTGAAAACAGTCAGGGTGGCATAGGTAATCTACAACCAAAATTCAGGGAAACCAATAAAGTCTTTAGATAAGCCCCCATGAGAGTAAAAAGATATTAGTAGACTGGCTATTACATGATGTCATTACTAAGATGGAAGACAGATTCTCAATCCTGGCCGTAAGTGTTTGGCCATTTATCAGCCAGGATCCTGGCAGGAAACAAATGTGCTATTCAAAGGAGATAATTTAAAAAGGTTTAACAAAGGAACCATTTATAGAGATGTGAGCAGGGTTAAGGAAACCAGTAAGGGATGGTGGAGCACCCAGAAACTAGGAATGATGCTGAACTATTGCGACCCTTCGGTCTAAAGGGTCAAGGGTAGCACTGAAAGTTATAATGATAGGAGAGGAGCCAGTAAAAGGAAGCCATGGTCTTTTGTAAATGAATGCAGCCAATACTAAAGCCATATCCCAGGATGGAGGGAACTAGGGTGAGGAAGAATAAATACCATGACCTTTCCCTTTTTCTATTCTCCCAATCTCCCACTACAAGGGTATAGAACATAGCAAAGAAGAGCAGATAGTGGATCCCAAGTGGCAATCAGATAAGCCACCCAGGCAGAAGGAGTGGAAATAATGTCTCCCATACTGGCAGTGACAACATAAAGAAGTAGAAGGACTTTCAAATTGTTCCTATTTGATCTGCTCTCCCAAAGCCTCTACCTTTGATGTAGACAACAGCAACATAAAAGTCCAGCTGATGCAACTAAGTTTAACTCCAAATGCTTCCACCATTGGACCCTGGATCAAGCGGTAAAGAGGAACAATAGACTAGTTATCTAGTAACAGGGGGAACACACTTTGGCACCACTGAGAAGATGAGGATAGGTTGATTATACTCTCCAGGCTTCATCTGTGACCCTCTGACTTTGGGCAGTAAAGTTGCCAATCCAGATGGAACAACTTACTATAGAAAAACAGCTTTGGGTAGCAGGGGAAGAATGTTCCTAAATGTTCTCACTGCAAGGACTACATCTGTATCTGTTAAGATAAGAACAAATATGACCGTTCCTTAGTGACAAGAAAGTGCTCTGAAAGCTTTCTGACTGCATCAGGTGAGGGGTGGCCCATAGCAGAAAGATAATGGAATTCATGCCATCTGGATTGGTGGGGTCTTAAGTGATATTTGGGATAACTATAATGGTACTGCCATTCACATTCTAAACTGTAAACCATACATCTTATATTAATATCATCTCTCTCTGTACATAACAAACCTATTCAAGATATTTTCTTACAGTGATGAAAATTATGCTTGAGCATGATGATAATTTTAAACTTTACATATCTCTCACACGTGGTCTAATTATTAGATATATTTTAATGTTAAAAATAAGGTTCAAAACATAAGGTCTATTGTTTAAATGCATTTTCAGTCAGAATTGGATTATCATTACAAAACCCATGACTTAGAACAAAGAAAAAAATGTCCCAGGCAAAAGTTAAATATAAACAGTTTGGTGGCCTATAGGTTAAGGAAGGGACTGTTCCAAACGGATAAGTCCATATAAAAGCAAATTCAGTAAAAACCCGAAGGAATATTTAGATTTAAAAACGAAATAGAACAAAACTAGAGTACATTTTATTTTGTTTTTCCCTATATTACGGATTCTCTCTGGGGTGTCCTGCTTCAAGTCAGTTGATTTCGGGTGAGAAATTTGAATTCTCAAAAGGAGAGTTTATACTACCCATATTACCCATCATAGAAACTTCATGTTCAATAAAAACAGCATTGTTCTTTGGGTATCTCATGTCTCTATGGGTAGTTTGTTCCATAATTTTCACCCCTTCCTTCTACCTTAAGCACAAAAGATCGAAGGGCAAATAGCATATTGTAATCAGTGACCTCACTAATCTAACATCTAACTGAATGGCATATTATGGTGTTTCACTTCTTCAGAGGATAAATATGCCAGGAAATCAAATCATTCTAATGTGGACCAAGCCTATCAACACATTTCTTAATTGATGGCAAATGCATGTGTGTGTGTGTGCGTGTGTGTGTGTGTTTCATTTAGAAAAACTGCATTGTGTTTTGTTTTTTTTTTTACATATATGAGTGATCCTGTCAATCAACACTTTACATAAGCATGTGTACTATTCCTTCATTTTTATGCAAATCCTTTCTGCAACCAGACAGGTGCATTGTCTGCTTCCTATTCATCATCAAGAAATCCAATAACTTGCCTGTGTACCTACATCTGGTTAGAGTTTGACCCAATGTGTACTTGAATGTGGATTTCAAATATGGGCAGGTGTTGAGCCAATCAGAACTATGAGCATTCAGAATCTCATTCACCCCTCCAAAGCAACCAGTGATTTAAAAAAAAAAAATTGATTATAATTTGGAGTCTGATGCCTAGGTCCCTTTTGGGGGAGGGGGAAAGATTTGTTTAATTACTGAAGCACCACTGAATGCTAGGTTCTCTAGAATTCTGTTATACGGTAAATGTAGCAACTTGTGAGAACTGACACATAAAATAAAAAATTTGAATTAGCCTTCAAAATAAAAAAAAACTATGCAGCCTATGTTTTGTGGTATATTTTTCACAGCATTTGTCTATAGAAGCGGTCTTCTCAATGGAGCACAGAAGTCAGGAAAGAGCTGCATTCTGGGGACAAAACAAGTCATCCATAACAAATGGCAATGCTGCAGCTCTGCCTCCTTTTGCCAGCACCCTTCCCCCACCGCCAGTCTGCTCTGAGGAGGACGCTGATGCCACTACATATAGGCAGCTATTAATCAAAGAGCCCCTTTTGGATCCTCACATGTTGAGAAGATTAAGGCCTATTTTTAGTTCTCAAGTAACAGAACTGCTAACACATAAGGTCACAATCAGTTGCTCCACAGCAATGAAGATTTACATTCCCACAAGAGAGAGGAAGTAAAAAACAAGAAAGGCCAAGATAGCATTGAGAGCTGTCTGCTGTCTCATGGTCTTGCAAACAGCTAAAAAGCCTGGGAGAAAGGAGAGGATGGAAGTATGAGCACTGATGTATCAGTGGCCAATTTATAACCTTGTATATGTGCCCTTAATTTCTAAGGCAAATTTTTCTGGCAGAATAGGGATTTGGAAGGAAGAAAACCCGTTTTGTACCTAAAGCAGACAGAATGAAGGAATAGGGGAGGGAAGGAAGAAGGTTGGAGGAAATGTTGATGAAACAGGGGCTTTAAAATGATTTGAAAAAAAATGTAATGACCTCGTGCTAAACACCAGACAGAAGGAATGAAAGAAGACAACAAAACGGGAGAAACAGATTTAGCATATATTTTATGAGAAGGTGAAAAAGGAAGGCAGGCAGAAAGGGAGAGAGGAAGAGAAGGAAGGAGGGAGGAGAAAATGTAATTTGCCATCATAGAACATCTCTTCCTTGGTAAAGTACAGGTAGGTTAGACAGGATGTTGCTCCTGGAATTGAGACAGAAGCCAGCCCCTCTACAAACTATGGCTGCATGGCACATAGTTGACACTTCTCTGAGGCCTCAAGTCATCATGAACCTAAATCAGTGAAAAGCTTTCTTAGTCAGGCAAAACTTTCTAAATGACAAGCAAAAGTCCCACTGAACTCTCGGTAAGAACTACCTCTCCAACCACGATTACAAATTAGAGTATGACCGACCTAGAGTCAAATAGTGAGCAGAACTGAGTGAGTTTGGTTGAATTCAATTTGCTGCATTTAATAGCTCAACTTGAGAGCTGCAGGAATACACTAATTTAAACCCTGGAGATCTGCTTGCAAGGGTTGGAGGTTAATCTGATCCATTAGTGCACACTATAGAGATTTCAAACCTATGAGTGGAATAAGGAAGAAGTTCGGTCCAGCGGCCAGGAGTGACTGATTCTACGCAGAGGAACACTGATGGTGGATATGGAATCCCTGGACCAAGATCCCACGGGTCAAAGAGGCATTTGATTTGCTCTATTTTACTTTTTGTCCACTGTGATTCCACCCATTGTTACAAAGCCTATTTCTCCACTAGGCATTTTTGAAAACAGTCCTAACATTTCTAAATGTTCTCTTTAATCTAAGAGGACTGAAAGTATTAATGGATCGGTCAGTATTGTCTAAATTGAACCTCTACAGGATCTCTAACTTAGGTGAAGCTGACTCTCTAGATAGCAGCTCAAGTCCCTTTAAATTATGGTCTTTTCCACTCTATGGAGAATCATGATTTGGTGTGTCCACAGCATTCGACAAACGTTTATGGCAAACCTACAGATTAAATTATTTTCCCAACTGTGGGATAAAGGGCATGTGAGGATGAATAAAAAGTGATCTCTGTCCATGAAGAGCTTGGGACAAGGCAGAGCTAAAAAGTACCTGCTCTTGGTTTAATTAATTCATAGTGCTTGAATTTAAAAAAAAAAAAAAAAAAAAACATTCTCAGCAGTATTTCCTGACTTATCCTACGGGTGAGCTAAATATTTAAGTGTATTATAAAAGATCATATTCTCTTTATTATTTTTTTCTTTCACCTAAGAATTCCCATCAGCATTGAAACTAGAAACATAGTTTGTGGTTTTTCAAAATTTCACTGACTTCAGCATGTTAAAAAGAATACCCAAAAGGCAGATTTGTTTTTCTTCTATGCTACTTCTCAACTCTTTCTTCCCCTCCTCCTGCACAGAAAAAAAAAAAAAATCTTATGACTATAAACTGGTCTCCTGCTTGGATTAATTTTCTCCACCAAAACAGTGACCATTGTCAAATGCCGTGCATCTCCATGGAAACTGCTTCCTTGGCCATAGACAAAAGTCTGCCCACAATACAATGCCATGAGAGTGTCTGAGGTTGTAGATCCCCTTGTTTAAAATCACAGTGCAAGGGGTATAATGTAAATTTTATATTATTTCTGCCTGTCTGCTGCAGCTGGTAGGCCTTCATTCCAAAATAATATTTTTTCAAATGAAGTAGCAGAAAACAGCTTTACATTTTTGTTATCCCTTCCAGCACAAAATAAAAAATGCCTGTGCTGCCACTACCTGATTCAATCAAGTGGAGTACATTTGATACCCACAGGCTACAAGTGCTGGAAAAGCTGACTTGTATTTTAATTAATAATGTGCTACACTTTCTCAACAGCCAGGCCTTTGGCAATCTGACTTGTTTTGTTCATTATTTGCTGTAAACAATTTTCAAACAACATGTAGGCAACTCTATTTCTGAATATCTCCTGCTAATTCATAACATTAACAAAAATGTAGAGATTTTTTTGCTTCCTTGCCAAAAAAGAAAAATCTGATTAAACTTAAATAATAGCCAATGGAGGATTTGGGATGGGAATATAGGGGTTGATAGCTATAAAAGATAAAAACTAATATAAAAATCCAACAAATGTATATGTATATATATACATATGTAGAATGTGTGTATATACATATAAAGATATGCATATATATGCATGTACACATAGACATACACACATATATATTGCCAGGTCACTAAAATATACATAAAGGATGAGACCTGAAAATCTGCTGGGCAGCAGAACATGGGAAAATTTCAGTTTTTTTTTCAATGTGGTGCTACAGACTGAATTGTTTCCCCCAAAATTTTATAACCCTAACCCCCAATGTGACTGAATGTATTGATAGGGTCTTTAAGGAAGCAATTAAGGTTAAATGAGATCATAAGGGTTGGGTCCTGATTCAATAGGATTAGTGACCTTACAAGATGAGACACCAGAGAGCTGCAGCTCTCCCTGCCATGTGAGGGCACAGCAGGCAGGTGGCCATCCACAAGCCAGGCAAGGAGCCCTCACCAGAACCTGACCATGCTGGCACCTTTACCCTGGGCTTCCCACCCTCTAGAACTGTGAGAAATAAATTTCTTTAACTTAAATCAGCCAGTCCATGGTATTTTGTTATGGCAGCCTGAGGCAACTAATACATGTGAAGAAGAGGAAATTGAAAATATTAAATCGCTCTCTTTATATTACAAATAGAGGTAAATAATAATTTTCATTTCCACGGGATAGGACTTTCTAAGAATAGTATTAAAGTTTAGGAAGAGAACTTGGTTTAGCCATGAAGAGTAACTTTACAACTGAGTACACATATGCATAGAATAAAAATTTTTTCTTTGTATGGTAGTTGATAGATAACAAACCACTTCCCTAACACACTGACTTCACATCATCCCTACAAATTCAGTAAAAATTGGTATCTCCACTTTTTAAAATAAGGAAACTGATAAACATTACATAGATGGATTATAAGTGGCAGTATAAGGAGTTGGTAATAAAGCACACACATGGCAGAACAAGGGTTAAAATCCTGATCTTGAATACAGTACATAATGATAAGCATAAAAGGACCAGCTTTGAAGCCCATTTTCTAAGTATGAATGACTTAAAGGGAGAAATCAAGTTTTTAATCTAACTTTCTCATCATTCAAGTTAAACTAATACTATACTTCAAAATAAATCACATTTCCATCATATTAACATCACCTACTAATTAAAAACTATTGTAGGAGAACAGTGACTATAACTATAGTTGAGATAAACTTAGGTTGACATCTTCAAACACAAAGCTATTAATACACTCATTAATCCACTTACCATCCATTTTGTTTAACAGCTATTCAATGAGCACCTATTTTGTTTCAGATATTGTGTTTAGTACTGAGCATACGATGGTGAAGAAGACAGTCATGGGCCCTGTCTTTAAGGAGCTTATGTCTATTAATTCCAGTTCCAATAAACCAACATGTTTTGAGAACCCACTAGGTAGCAACCACTAGACATATAAAAAACTAGATAGGCATAAATACATATGATCCAAGGACTGCCTATAAGGAAAAAAATACATGAATAAAGAATTTTAATATGGTCCAATCACATAAAAGTATGTGCCACATATAATGATGGAATAAAGTCAGAGATGATCAACTCTTCTTATGGTGGGGAAGTCAAAGAAAAGATTTCATTTGTATTTTTTTTTAGAGTGGCAGAATATTAGGTGCAAATGGTGAGGAAAGGCATTCCTTTCAAGTCTGGCAGGTGGTATAATTACATACAAGGCCAAGTAAAGAATAGGGCTAGAGCAAAATCAGCCAATTTCACATATTTTCATCTTTTGTGTGGAGGGGGAGGGTGTAACCATGGTATATCATAAAGGGTAAAGAGCAATGAGGATGGAGATGTAAAAGGAAATGAAATTATAAAGAGATTTAAATGCCTCACAAAAGAAATTTACTTCATTTTGTAGCAAATTGGAAATAATTGAAGAGTTGGAAACAGAGTGGTGAAATCTACAGAAATGTGGAAGATAGAGTAATGAGAGACCAGGAAACCAGGAGATAACTGGAATAGGCAAGGTGAAATAACTAAGGACCTGAACCAAGGCAGTGGCAATAAAAATAAAATCCTTTACTGACATAGTCATTCACAAATAGCATCCAGCTGAATCTCTTATTTTGTGAACGAGACTTTTGAAGTCAGAATATGTGACTTATCCAATGACACATCAAACCAAGGCTAGAGCTTGGATCTCTCCTCA
Organism: Propithecus coquereli; assembly: GCF_000956105.1. Lineage (NCBI taxonomy): Eukaryota > Metazoa > Chordata > Mammalia > Primates > Indriidae > Propithecus > Propithecus coquereli. Next base: position 3,217,025 of record NW_012140191.1, read on the forward strand.
TTTTCATTCCAGCCCACGTGCCACAACACATAATGAGAGAATTGTCAGGCACCCTGAGTTGCCATAGAATCCTTCTCTTGGTCTTCTTATAGACTCCCACTCAAGTCTAATGACTTGCTGATCACTTAATCAAGTAAAAACAGCTTAGACGGAGAAGTCAAGGATGCCCACGCAGCTGAAAGCTGCTTCTTATTTCCCAGTGAGTTCAGTCTTAGGATAACCTTCAGCTACTGAGTTCAGCTCTGTAAAGCTGCCCTGTATCCAGCCAATCATGTAATGTCACAACAATCTAGCCCCACAGATCAAGGCCTGCAGAGGAATGTTTCCTAAGGGCATCAATAGCATAAAGAGACTCTGTTCTCCTAAGAAATGCATTTGGAGTAACCTTGAACCTCTTGTGGGTCAAGAAGTCCACCTTCCTTCATAACAACTCACATCAGCCTTAGAAAACAACCTACTTTGAATAATATTCAAAGTTATTGCTTGGGGTGACAATCTGCTCCGTTAAGTCTTATGTCAACAAAAGACTTGGCAATTTAACCTTAGCCCCTTCATCTAAATTTTTATCTGATCCTCACAGAGCTGAACAGTATCTCAATTCCCCCATACTGGTATCACTAGAGTTAAAAACATTTATTTCCGGGAGGAGGGGACGGGTATTTGTATACACAAGGAGTGCAATGCGCACCACCTGAAGGATGGACATATTTGAAACACGGACTTGGCGGGGGGGACCAAGGGCAACATACGTAACCTAAACATCTGTACCCCCATAATATGCCGAAATAAAAGAAAAAAGAAAAAAAAACATTTATTTCCATTGAGCAGAGTTGGTAACATGGGAATTACTCAAACTGCACCTCAGAGATTCAATTGCTCAATCTATCTGTTGAGTTTAAATGTACTCCTTCACTTCAATTTGCTGTGAGAATAGATTAGTATTTCCAAATTCCTAATAGACAGTGATCTTTGGGCTCTTGAAATTAAAAATTGGAACTTCTGCAAATTCACAGGAATATTTAGAATTGTAAATTATTCTGCACTTTTCATAACACTTTCTTTATGTAATAGTAATGAGTGGACATAATATTATAATAAATATAAATCATTTTTGCTGTGACAGGGTTATATTAAAAGTTTCAAAACTTTTCTGTTAAAAAAAAGATATAATAATAAATGCATGTTTCATTGTGATTTAAAACATATCTGACTTTCCACATTCTCAAAGTCCAAAATTGGCTACTGTGATGGCTGGCGTCTGTTGTGACTTCAGGTTACTAACGGGTTGGTTCTAGTGTTGCCATGCAGGAATTCTTCCTGGTATTTGTTGGGAGAATCATATTTTTTTGTGTGAATTCCAAATCAAATTTCCTTTACCTTTCTTGAAATACTTTCACATTCTTTGTACTTTTTACTTGATATTACAAATATAAATTATTTAATAAACAAAAATTATCAAGTTTAATATTATTTACAAAGAACTATAACCTACAGAGCATACTCAAATACTGGAAAATTCCAGTGACTATTATTTCACAGTATTTGAACAAAGTAATATTCTCATCTCCTAGGAAGGTTAAAGGCACTACACAGAATCAAATGCCAAAATTAACAATTTTGGACTTATTTTGCTTTTAAAACCTATTTATTTTTGGAGCATCAATAGTATACTTTACAGAACTTCTGTAAAGTATACTATGTGCATGAACTTATTAATTTTTATTTGCAAGAATGATGTACCAGTAGGTAGAGACAAGACCACAAACACACATTTATAACCTGGCAAATCTACAACTGATTCAGAATCTTGACCACTTCTGTCCTCCTTGATCCCATCCCGGTTCTAGGAAATATCAACTTTATTCTTGAACTCCACATACCAGCATTCCCTGCATTTCAATTTGAGGTTGCTCCAATAATGTTATATATTGATTGTTTAGCTTTAATTCTTATAGAATTATAATTATTTTTCTGATTTCTGAACCGATGTTTCTCAGGATTCGGGATTCGGGAAAAAATATAATTCTCCGAAGAAATACCAGGAAGAAATTCCTGCATGGCAACACTAGAACCAACCACCTCTTAGCAACCTGAAGTCACAGCAGACGCCAGGCATCACAGCAGCCAATTTTGGACTTTGAGAATGTGGAAAGTGAATCGATGTCCTCAGTGTCTGTATGTTCAGAAGTCTGATTTTCATTCATACAGCAATCTCTTAATTTCAATTGAAAAATAATTTTATTTCAAGAGTATCTTAACCAAATGACTAGAGAAGCAATTATTTTTAAACATTTTATTCATTGTTTATTATTTATGTTGGAATCAAGGAACCAACAGATATTCATGATACTTGTCTGCCCTGAGGTCTGGAAGGATTAAATGAATTTAGCAATTTACTTACTAAATCCGTCTCATTATAACATATGCTAATTATATTTCTCAGCATCTCAGAGAAATTTCATAACCTGTTTAATAGGTGAAGTACATAGGTAAAGAGTAATTATTGCAGTGGTCCCCAACCTTTTTGGCATCAGGGACCAGTCTCGTGGAAGACAATTTTTTCATGGACTTGGTGACGGGGGTGGGGGCACAGAGCTCTGCGGCCTCCAGGTAGTTAGGGACCACAAGTTATTAAAGGACTCCCATTGCTCTAAAGAAAAGAGTATAACCTTTTAAAATGTATAAAACCAGCATAGGCTCTGTATTCGCACTGATTCCATGTTGGTCATTATTTATATAATTCTTGTGTTCTTCTGTGAATTTTCCCTGGATGCTGTAGACAAGAAATAGCAACCGAAGACACAGTACAGGCCTCTGACATAGCATTATGACACCTGGTTCATGGAGAAAAGGGGATACGTCCATCAGGATCTTTGCTCTCTGATTAATGAGGAGGCATTCATTACAGCTCAGGAACAGACAGCACCTCCACGTACTGTGAACTTAATTTACTAGTCTAAGGGGCAGGGGTTAAGGAACATCAAAGAGAGAAGGAAAGGAAGGAAAGGAAAGACAAGACATCTCTTAGCTAGAGCAACACAAAGATGTGGAGTTGCAGATGTAACAAGTTTAAAAATAGTAATAATGATGCCTAGAACTATGCACACACTTTAAGTGAGCATAAAACCTTTTCAATGACTAAATAAAGGATTATAAATATTGTTTATTCAGCTGAATGTATTATTTTAAACGTACTCATGTCACTGCCGTTTGCCTATTCAAACTGATTATATTAAATTCTGCTCAAAGATCAAGAGGAAAACAGGATCAGCTATTAAAAACAGAATTTTTTAAAAGTGCTTACCACCTCTTGCCTAAATAACTAGCGTCTCAGTAGCCAAGTCAATGGGAACATATCACTAGGATCGTTTGCTTTCAAGCACGACCCTTCTTTGGGTCTGGATGGAAACGAGGGCTGTCTGGAAGCCAGAGACCCAACATAAGGTAGCAGTAGGGCTGACTTCTGCTTTTATCACCTCTCTGCATGGTTGCAGCAATTCTCCAAGAGGGCTGGGACCTCTGCCATCACTCCTTCCAAAAGTGTGTATATCACTTCAGACAGTTCAAAATGCGGTTATTCAAAATTTCTTATTTTGAAAAAAATAAATGCATTTCTTCTAAGGATTGTGATGCAAGCTATCACATCAACCATGGAGTTTATTATCACTGGAACAAATGGTGGTGTCATGTCATTTTAGAGTGTCATAGCTGTGTCGGAAACTGGCTAGCTGTTCACCAGATCTATTACTTCTTCTTCCTCTGAACACAGGTAGACTGTATTTCCCTTCCCTTCTTGCAGTTGGGTGTGAACTCTAAACTGAGTTCTAGTCCATCACTTTTGAGTGGAAGTGACTGACCCACAAAAGCCTCGCCACAAGGTCCTCCGTGCCCTTGTCCTTTCTGCCAGCCCAGCAGGGGGAGCTCAGCTATGAGTAGGTGCCATGCTTAAGAAGGCAAAGCCATAGGAGAAGAGAGTCTGGCTCCTTGAATCGCCACTTAGAGGAAAGCCATCCACCAATCCACAATACCTATTTGGGATTTTATGGGATCAAAATATAAATTTCTATTGTATTTGTGCTATCACACATTTGTTATTGCTGTTAAAGTAGCTAATGTCATCTAAATTATTACAATAGTTATAGTCATGCAAAGCGCTATTTCATCACAATTGTTCAGAGACCTCGTGCCATCTGAAAGGCCAGTGTGAATTTTCACTAAAAAAAGTAATATGTCACTCATGCACAATCAAGTAATAACTTTTAATAATTAATTTAGAAAAATATAATTAATTACTGTTCATTGCTGTGTTTCCAAGATCCTTTCTGCCTTATTTCCCTAGTTATTAGGCCTCAGAAGGTTTTACTTATTTTTTTACCTTTCACAGTGTATTAAGAACAGTAGAAGCTTAGAAGACAGCAGTAGAATGAAGTTCATTGAAATCATGAGTATCATTTATTAATCTGAGCTTTATTTTTCTTACTCCACAGTCAGCTTTTATGCTTTCACAAAGGTGAAAAGAGTGCAGTGACACCCGAAGGTAATTTAGTTGAAAATAAGCATAGTATGGATACTTATTCCCTCAATAAAACAAAACACAAACAAAAACAAAACCCTTTGTTTTACAGGCAAACAGTATATAAATAGTTGTAAGATTTTTAAAGCATCATCAAGACATTTTAAATTTGGCTACTATGTGTGGAAGACCACAAAGATTGTTTCATAATATTATAAAACATTGAGGGAGCTCATACTTTACAAGTGTACAATTTTAAAGTGATCATCCCAAACTACCAAGAAGCAGAGTATAATTGACTCACCTCTATTATTTATTCTATTTACTTTTCTTCATTAAGTGTTTTGTTTAGAAAGTCAGAGAGAGAAATGCTATCCATGGAAACTGCTTTTCCCTTCCCCAAAGAATATCTGTAAGTCACACATGTTATACCACATTTGCATTCTTAAACAAATAGAACTCAAACAAACAATTTTAAAATGATTATTTATGCCCCAAGAAACTGTGTTACCCTGAAGTGCCATCAAAAGGTCAACCATCGCCCCAAACTCTGCCGTGTACACCCTGACCTGGAAGTACCATTGATAATGACCCCTCAGCTGCAGGACTTGAAGACTTAATCATTTGACATACAAGCAGCCCGGGGCATTCAGAGCTGGCATTTCCCTTTGTGAGATGTACACAAACAATATGCATTTTAAACAATTCAAGCCACCAGTGCCTAAAATAGACCTGGCGCAGCGCTCGTCCTCAGGAGCAGTTCTCGCCATCTCAGCTCTCTCGCTCGGAGGCACTGCCGGGGAATGTGGAGCTGGCTGAGGCAGCTGGAACGCGAAGCTGCATGTACTATTGGCATTTCCCCCACATTTCAAGGCACGCTTGTCATCTGGATCATCAAAAACTTAATTATAGGGCGATGTAACTCCAGCCCCTCTAGGAAGAAATTTTAGGCATCGTTCAGAGAGAGAAAACTCTTTGCTGAGAAAACTTTACCCCCTCTTTTTCTAAGTTAAACCCAAATTGAAGGCATTTGCATAAAATGTCTTGATTGCTGTGTTCCCTTAAATTGTGCCAATATTTTTTTTTTTTTGAAAAGACGCACAGATTATCAATAGAGTTATTTCAACTCTCATTGACAATCACCCAAGGCCTCAGGAGAAAACTTAATCCTGATAGAACCAAGGTGTGGAAAGCTGTGGATCTGGATTCGATGTTTTCTAATACCAAAATGGATAATTTAGGGTGGCAGAAATGAATATCCTTTGGAGGAAAGAATCCTAAACGCTAATGAAAATGAGTCCCGGCTTGTCAGTTGGAAACTTACTAAAAGAGAGGGATCATTTACCTTTAATATGAAAGGAAATTAAGGTTAGCAGAGAATTCCTTTTTGTATCCAGGAACTACCAAAGTAACCTAGCTATCCCTTTTACAGAGAATTGACGAGAAATCTCACCCCTTCATCTAAAACCTTCAACTGAGTTACCCGTGGCCTGTGATGCCGTTCTTTCATACATCAGATGAAGAGGGCTTCAACTCTGTATGACATGCAGAAACCCCAGCACTCAGGCCTAGCCACTGAGTCCAGATGAAATGCCATGAATCAGCATCAGCTGTTAGGACATTTGGAGGGAAATCACTACCAGAGACATTGATTCAAACATTTATTCATTCAACAAACATTTACAGAGATAGGCACTATGTTTGGTATGAAGATGGCTTTGGGGAAAAAGAGGCAGCCAAATGGCATACACATTGCCAGAGAAGGCAGTGCTACACGTGCTGTGTAAAGATTCACCCTGGGGTTTTCGGTCACAGATATTTGACTCATTTTTGCTATTTAATATTTTTCATAATTTATTTTGTCCATTGAAGGATTTAATCTTAATAAAAAGAGAGGGAGACAAACAAAATAAAACACAAAAAATCTTAGCACCATGAAATGTGATGTCTCTCTCCTTTTTTTTTTTTTTTTTTGTTGCTTGACACCAACAAAATAAAACCTCATTCTTACCATGTGTTGTGTTTTAATAAACTGTACATTAGTTTCATTTAACTGCTGCAGCCCCTGGCTATCCACTTTTCTGTATATTAGTTTTAAATACACATTGCTTGCAATAACACTGTAGCTGGAGCTGTGCCTCAAGTTAAGAAATGGTTAGGATTGCTTTACATTTGCAGTCCCATTGAAAACATTTATTCAATCAAAGGGAAAAATAAATGTGGTCCCTCAGCTTTGTCAAGTATAAACTGTTATTGATCCCCTAAATGAAATTTGTTCATGCTGATCGATCAAACACATTATCTCTTTTTCCAGTCTATTACCAGCAATTGGAAACTCTCAAGCGTCAGTAGTTGTTTGACCACATACAGGTGTAAATTTGGACAATAGCTTTCAAACCTGAATTATTTCTCTCCATCCATCTCTCCCAAAAGTGACATTGACATTGAGATGATTTTTCTCTGTGCTGATGGTAAAATAAAAAATAATAATTGAGTAACGCATTGGCAATAATTGGTGTCTTTACCTCTAAGCTGCATGGCAGTAGGGAAGAGTAAAAGCTATAAAACATGGCTTTAGTGAAAGCAGACTCATAAGCTTCTTCTCCTTCTCCTGGTCTTACACTAGAAGCCACCCCAACTTCTTCATATATTGCTAATATGCAAAATCATTCATTATTGAATTTTCCTCCTTAAAACTTCTGCTAGCATTAGATGGCATCTGACTTATTCCACTTGAAATGCATGCACCTTACATAACAAACTAATCTAGTAGGAGTATAACTTCTCTATAAAGTATCCAATGTTTGTGTCAAAGATGGACTTCAGGGAAACTAGTAGTTCCTCAAGATCTTAAAAAGCAAGTCTGACCTGACAAATATAATGGATTCCATTCATTCATTTATTCATTCAGCAAGCTTACCAGCCATTTATTCATTCATTGTAGTCTCATATTTCTGCCTTATATTTCCATTTAGATATTATTATAAAATATCCTATTATAGCACAAGATTCATTGCACAGCAAATCAAATTACATTTCCTATATACACAATGAAGCATAGTACAGTAAGTTAATTACATGATGTTATACTTGCCCCCAATACAAGAACCATTTGTATTAGGTTCTCTAGTCATAGCCATGTAAATCTGACAAGTCCTAGAAAAATTCTGAAGAGTAAAGTTTCTGTGGTCATAGTGACACAAATCAGATAAATCCCAGAACATATCTAAATATCTGACTAAAAATTTAAAATCATTACAGATAACCAAAGCAACACAAGCATTTGTTTGAAATAAGATGATTTCACTCCCATTTCAGTACATAGAGAGAATTCTACTGTCTTATACTATCTCTCAATAATGAAGTATTTATATTTTATGATAGAGTATTGTTAATGAAAATTCCATCAACAAATAAAAACATGTATTAGGTTGGTTCAAATATTGTATTTTTCTTTTTCTTAGTTCGTAATTTTACTATGCATCAAAGCAAATCTTCCACTTCTGAGTTTGGCTATAAAATCAGTTTCTCACTATTAGCTTCAATTAAGTCAACTCTCTAGAACTCAAGGTATGACTTCAAAAGGAACTTAATTTAAGATTGACCGTATTTTTTTAAATGTAATTTTCACCTCTTAATAGCCATCATTAGGGACCAACTTTCTACTGCTGTCAATATCATATATGTTTGTCTTCTGTCTTGCTGATAGGTAATAATTTTCCAAGTAAGCTTAGGGAGTAGTGACTCTTTATTAAAACCAATAGGAGAGGGAATCACTGGTTTTTAAAAATTGCTTTGGAAATTATTACTGACAAGTCTGTCTTGAATTCCTAAGCAGAAAAGAAGCAATGAGAAGTTAACGTGCCTTGTCACCACAGTGAGTTGGTGGCTTGTCTGCCTTGCACTTCTCTACTATAAAAAGTACTTTTTAGCAAATGCCATTCTACTATTGTATAAAGTTCCAATTATCTTAAGAAAGCAGTAAAAGTGATGGTCCGTTGAAGTAGGAGAAAATATCAGACATCAACATATAAAACCAGACTGCAGAATTTACCAATTATAAATCTTAAAAATCCAGATATATTAATAAATTTGATAAACAGCAAGAAATAGACAACAGGGTTAACACTAGAATGATATCAGTCTATAAGAAAGGTATTATTGAATGGTAAGGACCAGAAAAGGGAATATCTGAACTAGGTTAGAAGTTCACACTGAAACTAGAAATAACTAGAAGTATTATTAAAGGACCATATTCTTCTTCCACTAGCTCAACTGGCCTTCATGAATTTTTGGTCTGACTTCCATCTTAGGTAGTCTCCACTGGTAGACAAAATATAATTGCTGAAGAGAGGTCTTCAAGACAAAAAGCAGTGTCCCTGCCCTGTCTAATCAGCTGTCAAAATCCCAAAGTCATTTTTCCACATCTCAATGAATTCACAGAAAAACAAACCTCATACTAACTATGAAATCAGTTACCAGTCAAGAAAAATTTTGGAATTAATTTCCATAACATAATGAATGATGCAAAATTTGATGATTTCTGCTAATTAGCATAGAAGCAATTGATGTGATGTATAGTTTAATTTTAGAAATGGCACTATACACAATACAATGGGAATAGGGAACTTTAAAATTAATATTGATAAACAGCACTGAGGGTTTCTATAATGTTAAAAAAAATACACATTTCAGAAAGTCAAACAGAATTCTCATTTCTACTCATAGGAGAATCAATACAATTTCTACTCATAGGAGAATCAATACAATACAATCGATCAAGAAAGTCCAAATTAGTTGGAGTTGATTTTTGTCCCGTATTACCAGAGGATGTGGGAAGAAAACTTGATTCCTTAATTTATTCAATCTTCTTCTCCCTATATACTTAATATGACCATTTCATTCAGGCTTATAGTTATATAAATGGGAATCCTTAAAAACAGCAGCCAAAAAAAGACAAATATTCAAGAGGTCAACATTGTGAGCAGACTTTTAGCTCACTCCACTACCTGGAAATTTTAGGAATTTATTATTCACAAAAACCTTAGTTTGAGCAATAAAGTATTTTAATTTGAACTGTAATTATTCAGAGATTAATTAGTAATAATTTACCATCTAATCGTATATAGGAAGCTGCTATTCAGCCATGATTTGTCATCTCTAAATAGTTTTGGCAGAGATGCAAAAGAATATATGTCATACAAGTATCTAAGCCAAACTGCCTTTGCATGAGAGCTCAGAGTGCAGAATTGGATCCCCATTGATGCTCGAAGCCTCTCTCATTTTTTTGAAGTAATATACTGTTTTGAAATTAACTAAAAATATGTACAAATAAATATTAGAATTAAAATCTTTTTGAATTATTTTATTTCTAAATTGATACTAGAGTAGCCATCTTGGATTAATTCTATTTTTAAAACTTTAAAAAATAATAACTAATGCTTACTGAGGCACTGTTCTAAGTGTTTTAAATGTATTACTTCCTTCCATCTTCATAGTCCTAAATGGCATCCTAACTTAATTTGAATCACACAGCTTGTTCTGGTGAAGCCGAGATTTGTATCCAGAAAATCTTGCCTCAGAATCCATTTCCTCAAAACTACTCTGCTTCTCAAATAAAAAAACAATAACACCACCAACAACAAATGTCCAAGTCATTGTTTGTTTCTCAACGGAGGAATTACAAAAACATGTTTAATAAGTGAAAAGAGAACTGAAATTCTTATTCGGTCACTTTGAGATGACAAATTACCTCCACAAATATCACATATATCTTTCCAAGAACATGGCAAATTTATTCCCCTCTCTCATGTTCGAACCATCTAATTTTCCTCTGATAGTAAATTCAAGGATAAAAAGTCAATGATAAGACCACCTTTTGGGCCAACAGGATACTAATATCTACCTGTTGCTAAAAGATTGCCATTGAATAGTATCATGCTCACTTAATTTTAATTTCATGCCTCTTTGGGGGCAAGCCCGATGCTTGGGCTAATGTCTTTGCTACCATGTGGTAAATTCTGCAGTGTTTTAGAGGTTAACCTTGCAGGTTTGATACAATAATAATGATATTAAGCTAGGGGCTCCAAAATGCCCAAATCTTGTCCCTACATTTTTCCAGATTATTCGCAAGAAATAATAATTTAAAAAAGAGAGTATTTAAGGTAATTTATAAACAGAAATATATGTGTTTTATAAATGTGTCTGTGCCTTTAGAAATAAACATATTACATAATGGGAAAAAAAATAACAGTCAAATCAAAACAAAATACCACTTTATTTAGGGTTCAGTAAGGCCCTGATAATTTCTGATGTGGAAGCTACTGGTTATTACTGCATTGTAAAACTTGACTTTGACTTGGAGGTCAAAGTAAACCTTCTGTTTCCTCTTAAATCTCAGGCAGGTGGGCTTTCAGAGAATGTCCCTCCTAATAAATGCACCTGGTACCAGGTACAGAGAAGGTGGAATAGAAACAGTTTACACAAAGTTGTACATCACTTTTTAAAGCAGTAACTATATCCATAGTGAACGTAATTCAATTTTAACATCCTGAGCTCTTAAGCAACCCTTCCTCCGCCTGAGGAGTGAACATGGAGGAGCTAGATAGAGTAGGGAAAACTTGGAAAGAATAGAACAAAGCCCTACTCTACAAGAGAAAGAACATGGATATATATAAGACATGGTAGACTATAAATTCTCTTTCGTTATTTTTTAGTAGTTGCTGTAGGGATTACAATATCCTTTTTACATCCTTAACTTTTTACAATCTACTTAGAGCCAATATTGTAGTACTTCATGTATTAAGCGGAAAACTTGAAAACATTCCCATCCTTTTACCCATGGCCATCCTTTATGCTATAAGTATTTTATCTGCACATACTATAAATACTATGAAATTATAATTTTTTATTTAAAAGTTCTATACACTTTAAAGAAATTAAGAGAAAAAATAGCCTTTTATATATTTCAGACATTTATTATTTCTGATGCTCTTCATTCCTTCTGGAATGTACAAATCTTTATCTCATATTAGTTTTCCTCAGCCAAAAGAACTTTCTTTGACCTGTTTTATAGAGCAGATCTTCTGGCAATGAATTCTATTAATTTCCTGTCTTCTATGGATCTATTATCAAATTTAGGTAACTATTTTCTCCATAATCTCCATTCTACTGTTAAGCCCACCCAGTAAATTTTTTTATTTCAGTTTTTGTGTGTTCTAAAATTGAATTTCCATTTAGTTCTTTTTATAGTTTTCATTCTCTCCTGAGGCTTCCTATCTTTTATTTCACTACAAATTTGTATTCCTTTACTCCTTCGAGCATCACTTGTTTTAAAAAACTTCTCTGCTAATACAAACATCTGGGTGACTTCAGGGTTGGTTTCCATTGATTATCTAATTTATGTAGAATAA
>NW_012140191.1:3228999-3230415 GCF_000956105.1 Propithecus coquereli
TATTTTTTTAAATGTAATTTTCACCTCTTAATAGCCATCATTAGGGACCAACTTTCTACTGCTGTCAATATCATATATGTTTGTCTTCTGTCTTGCTGATAGGTAATAATTTTCCAAGTAAGCTTAGGGAGTAGTGACTCTTTATTAAAACCAATAGGAGAGGGAATCACTGGTTTTTAAAAATTGCTTTGGAAATTATTACTGACAAGTCTGTCTTGAATTCCTAAGCAGAAAAGAAACAATGAGAAGTTAACGTGCCTTGTCACCACAGTGAATTGGTGGCTTGTCTGCCTTGCACTTCTCTACTATAAAAAGTACTTTTTAGCAAATGCCATTCTACTATTGTATAAAGTTCCAATTATCTTAAGAAAGCAGTAAAAGTGATGGTCCGTTGAAGTAGGAGAAAATATCAGACATCAACATATAAAACCAGACTGCAGAATTTACCAATTATAAATCTTAAAAATCCAGATATATTAATAAATTTGATAAACAGCAAGAAATAGACAACAGGGTTAACACTAGAATGATATCAGTCTATAAGAAAGGTATTATTGAATGGTAAGGACCAGAAAAGGGAATATCTGAACTAGGTTAGAAGTTCACACTGAAACTAGAAATAACTAGAAGTATTATTAAAGGACCGTATTCTTCTTCCACTAGCTCAACTGGCCTTCATGAATTTTTGGTCTGACTTCCATCTTAGGTAGTCTCCACTGGTAGACAAAATATAATTGCTGAAGAGAGGTCTTCAAGACAAAAAGCAGTGTCCCTGCCCTGTCTAATCAGCTGTCAAAATCCCAAAGTCATTTTTCCACATCTCAATGAATTCACAGAAAAACAAACCTCATACTAACTATGAAATCAGTTACCAGTCAAGAAAAATTTTGGAATTAATTTCCATAACATAATGAATGATGCAAAATTTGATGATTTCTGCTAATTAGCATAGAAGCAATTGATGTGATGTATAGTTTAATTTTAGAAATGGCACTATACACAATACAATGGGAATAGGGAACTTTAAAATTAATATTGATAAACAGCACTGAGGGTTTCTATAATGTTAAAAAAAATACACATTTCAGAAAGTCAAACAGAATTCTCATTTCTACTCATAGGAGAATCAATACAATTTCTACTCATAGGAGAATCAATACAATACAATCGATCAAGAAAGTCCAAATTAGTTGGAGTTGATTTTTGTCCCGTATTACCAGAGGATGTGGGAAGAAAACTTGATTCCTTAATTTATTCAATCTTCTTCTCCCTATATACTTAATATGACCATTTCATTCAGGCTTATAGTTATATAAATGGGAATCCTTAAAAACAGCAGCCAAAAAAAGACAAATATTCAAGAGGTCAACATTGTGAGCAGACTTTTAGCTCACTCCACTACCTGGAAATTTTAGG
>NW_012140191.1:3232938-3235134 GCF_000956105.1 Propithecus coquereli
CCAGGTGATTCTACTATGATGATCCCCGCAGCATTCTGGGTGGTGCGAGACAGAACTGACCTTCTGGGCAGCAGCCCCACCAAGCTAGGCCTCCTTCATAGAAAGGTAAGTCAGGTAAAGAGAAAGTAAACTTCTCATCTTCTTCAAATGTGTCCACTCTCAGAATTTTTGCTCCACCTGCGTGCTGAAACCTCTCAGCTTGACTCTGGAGTTCCCACAAAAGTATCTTCATTTGCGGGTGATTGCCAAAGTCAATGTTTCTACTGCGGGATCTTTCTAGAACCTCCTATTTCACCATCTTACTGACATCACTCTGATTGATTTTCAAATGCTAAACCAACCTTGCCTTTCTGGTGTATATCCAACTTTGCATGATGTATTGTACTTTTTTTATATTGTTGCACTCAATTTGTTATAATTCTTTTAAGAATATTTATATCTATGTTCATGAGGAGTAATAGCCTGTCACTTTCTTTTCTTGTAATGTCTTCATGTGGTTTTGGCATAAGTGTAATGCTGGCCTCCCAGATTGACTTGGGGAAAGTGTCTCCTCCTCTGCAATTTTCTGAAAGAGTTTGTGTAGTGGTGTTTCTTCCTTAAGTATTTGTTAGGATACATTAGTGAAACCATTTCCTTAACTAGAGGACTTTTTGTTTTGTTTTGGTTTGTTTGTTTTTTGTTGTTGCTGTCTTTTGTTTTTGGCAGAGGGGGAATCATAAGGTACAATACATTTTTTTTTAATTGATATAGAGATGGTCAGGATTTCTTTTCTTTTTCCTTGAGTGAACTTTGGTTATTTGTGTCTTTCAATGAATTTGAGCAATTTTATTGATTTTCACAAAGAATTGCACTTGTTTTATTGATTTTTACCCATTGCTTTTCAATTTTTAAATGTTATTTATTTCTGCGCTGATATTTATTATTTCTGCTTACTTTGGAGTTAATTTGCTCTTGTTAGTCTAATACCTTAAAGTTGATCCTGAGGTTACTGATTTGAGACTCTACTTTGTTTTACATAGGTGATTAGTGCCATAAATTTACCTCAAAGTACTGCTTAACAACATTCCACAAATTTTCATATATTCTCTTTTCATGTTTATTCAGTTTGAATACTTTCTAAGTTCTCTTTTAATGTTTTTTCTTCAACCCTTGCAATATTTAAAAGCATATTATTTAGTTTCCAAACATTTAAGCCGTTTCTAGTGATCTTTCTGTTAATTTCTAATTTAATTTTATTGTGGTCAGAAAATATACTTTTTAGGACTTGAATCTTTTAAAATATATTGAGATCTGTATTATGGCCCAGAAATGGTCTATCTTGATTAATGTTCTATGTACACTTGAAAAAAAATGGGCAATCCTATAGAGTTGGTTGGTGTGTTCTACAAATATCAATTAAGACAGATGTATCAATAGTGTTATGTCTTCTGTCTTCTTACTGACTTTTTGTCTGCATGTTCTACAAATTATTGAAAGAACATTGCAGTATCTGATTATAAGTGTAGATATGTCTATTTCTTATAGTTCTACCAGGATTTGCTTCATGTATTGTGAATCTCTGTTACTATATCCCAAAATGTTATGTTCTCATGATAAATTTACCTGTTTATCATTGAGAAATGACTTTTAAGAATCTCTGGTAACATTCTTTTCTCTAAATTGTACTTTGTCAGATATTAATATAACCATTCCAGTTTCATTTGACTAGTGTTATTATGGTATATCTTTTCCTATACTTTAAATTTTAGAATAATTTTATGTCTATATTTCAGTGTGTTTGTTGAAGGTGGCATATAGTTGGATCATGTTTGATCATCTGACAATCTCTGTCTTATAACGGTGCTTAGGTCATCTCTTTCAATCTGATTATTTACATAATTGAGTTTAAAACTACCATCTTGACACTTGTTTTCTTTTGTTGAATTTATTATTTGTTCCCATTTTTCTCTTTTTAAAAACTTTTTGGTTTAATTAAGTACTTTTTATAATTCCATTTTATCCCTTTGTTGGCTTATTGGGAACAACACTTTGGTTGGTTGTTTTAGTTGTTGCTTTAGGGTTTATAGTATACACCTTTAACTACCTTCAAGATATATTATATTTAATGTATAATATAAGAAACTTAAAATAGTAACCTTTTATTTCTTCACTTCTGACCTTTGTGGTTTTGTTGTCATACATTTACTTCTAAATATG
>NW_012140191.1:3235494-3250494 GCF_000956105.1 Propithecus coquereli
TCTACCTTGCATCACTGAAGTCAATTTGAGTATTATTTTGGTATTCTTTTTATATAACTTCTATGTTTCTATATTACATATTCAACATTTTCTCTAGATATTTTTAACCATATGAAATATAGTTATAATAACTATTTTACTGTCCTTGTCTGCTAATTATAACATATGTGTCAATTCTGGATTTATTTTTACTAGTTTTTCTCCTTATTATAAGTCATATTTTCCTCCTCTGAATGCCTCATAATTTATGGATTGGATGTTGGACATTGAAAATTTTACCTTTCTTGTGCTGTATATTTTTATGTTCCTGTACATATTCTTGAACTATGTTCAGTGATACACTTCATTACTTGGAAATAGATTGATTCTTTCAGTTCTTGCTTTTAAAGATGTGTTTGGCATGATCAGACTGGTATTAATCTAATACCTATTATTTCCCACTGTTGAAATGAGTCTCATTTGAGTACTCTACTCAATGCCCCATAGATTATGAGGTTTTACAATATGAGGCTGATTAAATAGGCAATATTCATAGCCCTGTGTGAGTTAAGTTTCTTCTAGTTAGTTGAGTCATTCATTTCCTAATTTGGGGTAATTTCCTTACATACATGCTCTGATGAATGCTTGAAGGGAATCCTCTGAAGATGTCCAAGGTTTTCTCTCTGTGCATCTCTCTCCTCTCTAGAACTCTTTCCTATGAACCCTAGATACATTGTCATCCTGGACTCCCAACTTTGTCTCTTCAAGTGAGGGTGTTCTGTGGGTTCGGCTTAGGTTCTCCTTTATGCACTGCCCTAGAAACTCTCACACGGTAATTACACGGAAAATGGCAGGACTAACTTCATCTGTTTTCCTTCTTCTTCTGGGGATTATGCTCCATATTGCCTAGTATCAAATGTCTTAAAAATTACTGTTTTACATATGTTATTTGGGTTTTTAGTTGTTTCTAATGGAATGGTAAGTCTGGAGCCTGTTACTCCATCATATAGAAAAGTGGAAGGCCAATATTCCACTTTTTTCTTTTGTTTCTGTATAATTTTTAAGAATATAAATTTTTTATAGCTTGATGTGATTTAGTTGATCACCTACCTGGGTCTATTCATTTTCAGAGGAGACTCTTATACTCAGCATGAGAAAGTGAGTTGACCAAGAATCAACTCTAATAATCAACCAATTATTTTTCTGGGAAAATAGGCAGCTGTCTATGTTTGTGACTGTGTAATTCCTGCATCCTAGCTCTATCAAGTTGGAATTTTTTTTCCCCAACCCTCGTGAAGGAGGACCATAGTCCCTCTTTGAGAAGTTTCTGCTAAGTTTTCCATTGTAGTCATTGTGCTAAGATTTTTGAAATTTGCCTGTGGGGATTACAGCCTCCCCCAAACATGCTGTCAATCAGGGCCTAGTCAGCACTATCTTCTAGTTGCTGCTACAGAAAAAAAAAAGCCTGGTAATTGACTTTGGTGTTATGACACAGTGCACAGGTGGACGCTGAAGATACTTTATTGCTTTGACAGTGACCTAGAAAGTGAAAGAAGCAAGTACTTTCATTCTTAGAGAGTTTCTTTCCAAATCCTTACAAATGTAGCCTGGGAAGCTTCCTCGGCCCACTAGAGGCCTGATTGCTGTCTGAAATGCCACGTCCTGTAAGAGACATGGTTCATATCTACCACGTAGAGGCCTTTTACTATCCACAACAACATTATATGTGTGGGAAGCCCTCTCTAGGAAATTAAAAGTGCCTAGATTAAAGAAGAGAGCTCTACAGGTTTCTATTGTCCTTTTCCCTCATTCTATACCAAGTTAGAAAACCTCAAATTGCCAGGCAATTAGTTTCTCTTTTCCTTTTCCCAGTATGGTATGGGTATCTTTCAACAGCTGCCTACAGATGCTGATAACAATAGCTTTCCATAAAGCACACCTCCACAGACAGCCCCCACAGACAGCATGCATATCTCAATAGCAGTTGCAGAGCTTAGCAGCTGTCTTAACTGATGAATTGGGAGAAGATGCCCAACATTGAACACATCAAGGTCCTAGGAAAAACAAATGGGAGATTCTCAGCACAAGATCTGGCCTTTCAGGATTGAGAGAAGACACATAATTCTAAGACTTCCATCCAAGAGGAAACAAGAGGAGTGGAGCAAGCACTTCTGTAGAAAAGGTCTGAGAGACCTCAGAATCTCTAACCAGGATTATTGGTGAAGGTCTTTCTTTACTGAAGCCAATCAGAAAAGACTGGAGTAGGTGACTGTTTCTTTAAATGTGAAGACAATAATGCAAGGTTTCAAGAAACATGAAGAATCCAGGAAGCATGACTACATAAATGGAACAAAACAAAGCTCCAATGGCTGACCTTATAGAAATAGAGGTCTATGAATTGCCTCACTAAGAGTTTAAAATAATCATCTGAAAGAAGATCAGTGAGCTACAAAAGAATGCAGATGTACAACTAAATGAAATCATAAAAAGAGTCAATGAAAAAATGAAAAGTTCAACAAAGAGATGAAACCATTAAAAACAACCAAACAGAAATTCTGGAGCTGAAGAATAAAATGTCTAAACTGAAAAATTTAATGGAGAGCTTCAACAGTAGACTTGCTGAAGCACAAGAAATAATGGGAGAATGCTAAAACAGATCATTTGAAACTACACAGTCAGAGGAACAAAAACAAAAAAGAATTAAAAAGAGTGAATAAAGCCTACACAATTTATGGGACATCATCTAGCGAACCAATATAAGTATTAAGCCAGTTCAAAAAGAGTAGAAAAAGAAAAAGGGTAAGAAAACTTATTTTAAAAAATAATGACATAAAATTTCCTAAATCTGGAAATAAATATGAACATCCAGATTGATAAGGCCCACAGAACATCAAATAGATTAAACACAAAGAAGTCTTCATTGAGACACATTATGATCCAATTGTCAAAGTCAAAGACAAAGAGAGAATGTTGAATGCAGCAAGAGAAAAGCAACTTATCACATACAAGGTAGCCCAATAAAATTATCAGTGTATTTCTCAGAAGAAAATCTTGTAGGCCAGAAAAGGGTAGGATGATATAGTCAAAGTAATGTACTAAATAAAAAAAAAAAGTCCACCAAGAACATTATACCTGGCAAATCTGTCTTTCAGAAATGAAGGTAAGATAAAGACTTTCCCAGACAAACAAAAGCTGACAGAGTTCATTACCATTAAACCTACGTTACGAGAAATTCTAAAGGGAGTTCTTCAAGTTGAAATGAAAGGATGCTAATTAGCAGCATGAATACATATGAAAGTATTAATATAAAACTCACTGGTAAAGGTAAGTATATAGTCAAAATCAGAATGATCTAATACTATCATGGTGTTGCATAAATCACTTTTAACTCTAGTATAAAAGTATTAAAAATAACTATAACTTCAATAATTTTTAATGGATACGCATTATAAAAAGAAGTAAATTTTAACATCAGTTACATAAAGCATGGGTAAGGGAGAAGTAAAATGTGGAGTTTTTATATATGATTGAAAATAAGTTGCTATCAGCTTAATGTAGACTGTTATAACTCTAAGACTTTTTAGTGTAAGGTTTAGGATAATACCTCCAAAAATCTATAATAGATATATAAAAGAAGAAAGGAATCAAAGTATACTACTACAAAAAAATCATCTAAGTATAAAGGAAGACAGCAAAAGAGAAAGAAAGGAACAAGATAACTAAAAAACAGTCAGAAAACAATTTTAAAAATAGCAATAGTAAGTCCTTACCTATCAATAATTCCTTTAAATGTAAATAAATTCAATTCTCCAATCAAAAGACATGGTGAGCCCACTGGGAGGGCTTAGGAGGGCTCCCCAGGAGCACAAAACCTAAATCACTGTCTTCCCCAGGAGACAAAAAGCAGAGCTTTCAGAACCCACTGGAAAGGCGTGTACTGCAGGAACACACCTCCCAAGGACCAAGCTGGAGTCCTCCAGGCTGCAGCCCAACCAGCTCAAGAAAAAATTGATAAGATACTCTTAAGAGAATGGAAAAGATAAGCTATAGACAGGGAGGAAATATTTGCAAATCACATGTCCGATATATCCAGAATGTATAAACTTTTCTCAAAATTCAACAATAAGAATATAAATAGCCCAATTAAATAAATAGGCAAAAGACTTATTAATAAGTGGATATTTCCCCAGAGAAGATATACGTATGACACATCATCACAAAGATATTCAACATCACTAGCTATTAGACAAATGCAGATTAAAACAATAATGAGATACTACCAAATACCTTTTAAAATGCTTAAAATACTTCTAGGAATTTGTGTATAAGCTTTTGTATGTATATATACTTTCATTCTTTCGGGATAAATAAGGATAGAATGGCTGGATCACATGGTAAGTACATGTTTAACTTTTAGATACACTGCCAAACTGTTTTCCAAAGTGGTTGTACCATTTTAGATTGTCATAAGCAGTATTGAGAATTCTAGATCTTCCATATCAACATTTGGTATGGCCAGTTGTTTCCATTTTAGTCATCCTAACAGATGCACAGTGGTATCTCATTGCCAATGGTGATAAGGGGCAACTAGATCTCTTACACATTGTTGAATGTGAAATGATACAGCCACTCTGGGAAAGAATTTGGCAGTTTCTTTCAGTTTATTTTGAACATACACTCACCATAAAACCAAGCCTTCCTAGTTATTTTCCAAAAGGAAATGAAAACTTACTTTCCCCCAAAACTCTGTGCCTGAAAGCATTCATAATCACCAGTAACTGGAAACAATTCAAATACTCCTCAATAGGTAATGGATAAACAAACTGTGGTACATCCATAAAATACAGTACGGCTCAGCAATAAAAAGGAGCAAACCTATGGATAGACAACAACTTGGATGAATCTCAAAGACATTATGCTGAGTGAGAGAAGCCAGTCTCAAAATGTTACATGCAATGTAATTTTGAGATTACATGCAATGTCAATTTATATGACACTTTTAACAGAATGAAGGTTAGCATGGGGTGTTATATGACTTCAAAGGGAGTCATTTGGGTTGATGGAAATGTTCTATATCTTGATTGTGGTAGTATTAATAGTTACATAAAATTATACATTTAGTAACAATCATATAGAACTATACACCAAATAAAAGTCAATTTTATCAAAGTCAATACACCGAAAAAGTCCATTTTACTTGATGTTGCCTTTTAAAAATAGAATAATATATTTTAAAATAGAAATAAACCTCAATATTAAGAAAAAAATTGATAAAAAATGGGCAAAAGATATATGGTTGGCAAATAAGCACATTAAAAAGATACTCAACATCATAAGTCATTGGGGATATGTAAATTAATATTATACACACAACAAGATGGATAAGTTTCAAAATCATTATGATGAGTGAAAGAATTCTTATGAAAAGAATACATTCTATATGATTGTCATTTCTATAAAATTCTAGAAAATGCAAAACAATCTATAGAAACAGAAATCAGAGCAGTAGTTTTCCAGGGGAATAAGGTGGGGGTGGGAAGGAATGAGGCAGAAAGGCAGAGACATGGGGAGAGGAATTTAAAAGGATCATAAGAAAACATTTGGAAGTAATGGATATGTTTATTTCTTGATTTGGGTGACAGCTTTATGGATGTATACCAGTTAGAATGTATCAAATTTTACACCTTAAAAATGTACAATTTAGTATATATCTACTTTACCTAAGGAAATCTTGTTTAGAAATAAAAAACAATAATAAATTAAAATAAATTTCCAAATGCGGAGTGTGAGAAATAAACAGAAAGAATATTGAAGAAGGTATTTATTTATTTTTCACCTGTTCAAAAAAAGTGAGAAAAGTAATGGTAAACACTTGCCCCTCTCAAACACAAGCCCGATTTCTTCTTAACCTCCTGTTCCTCACTCACACTCATATCTAATTCTTCCATTCTTAATGTGATACAAAGATAGCCAACTAGGAAAAGAAGGAACGGGTATCAAGTTTGGTCAGGGTTTGCCTTCCTGACCTCCTTAGAGATACCAAGCCCCGGGCTGCAAGGAAAAACATAGCTCATTCCTTTTCTCCAAATCTCCTTAACAAAAGTGGATTCAGTTGATTTGGGGAGCATGTTTAGTATAGATAATTCATCAGGACCATTGTTAGGATTGTCAGCAACATGGGAAAGCTGTTTCTGAAACTCTTGCAAAGCACAGTTCTATCCAAGTGAGAGTTGAAAAGCATCTCCACTTTTCTAAGAAAAATCCCATAGACCCAATAGAGTCAGTGTCATCTGAATATTCCACATGCAATTTCACTTTTTTGCTCATGTCTATTTAAGCAATTTCTGAAAGCTGTAATTACATAAACAGAGAGCCTCCCACACTCTGACAAGTGGAAAAATACACATTAACTCCAGACAAAATGTGGGTGGCGTATATTTTTTTCCTTTAAGTGAGCTTTATACTGTCAGAAACTATGAAACACTACTGCAAACAGCAATAACTCACTAAACGTCTCTCGTATTAGAAACTGTCATATAGTTTCCTAGGATGTTATTTTACTTTATTATTTCTCCTGGGTAATGTGAGAGGTGAAACAGCAAAGCTCTTAAATCCAACTCTTCCTTCTCTGTCAGATTGTATCTATCCATCCCTTCCCCAAACACTCTGTAAGACTTGGCTAATTAGGGAAACAGTTGCTGTGTTTCAATTGTGAGATATATTGGTATGGGTTCCTTCTGACATTGTGATCTCTCGTCATTTGAATTACACGTGTTGGGGAGGAGGCCAGTAATGGAAAAGAAACATAAAGCATAGAGATTTCCTTTGGTTTACAAACTAGGCACATCTAGTGGAGTATTTCATGTTAATATCAACATTAAATACAAGACCACAAACCAAAATCACATGTAGGAATTAGCATTGTTTTAACCACTCACCTTGGAATAATGTTGCCTTTTAAATAGTTCATGCATATAATCATTCAATAATAATAGTAATGTTTGTTGAATATTTTCCATGTAGAAACTGGCATAAAGAAATTATCATCTTGGAAAACTAGGAATAATGAGTAGAACAGGGATTAGAACCCAGTTAGCCTGGCTTCAGAGTCCCGCTTTGAACCATTATGCTATGCTGTATCTCAAAACTGTGACTACTATTTATTGAAAGCATGCTGTTGGCCAAAACATTATTCTAAGCCCCTTACGTTTATTATCTTAGGTAAGCCTCACACAACAGCCCTCTTATCTGTGCATTCTTATTTTCCCAGTTTTTCAGATGATGAGATTGAGACACAGGAAGTTTAAGTAACTTGTCCAAGGTTCATAGCAACTGCAAGAGTATGGATTTGAACAATGACCATCTGACTTCAGAGACTATCCTCCTCATCATACATCAAGGAAAATGCAATAAGCATATACTCTGGGCAAATCACCATGTCTACCACCGGGGTTCCGTAGGCAAAGCCTACTGAAGAGGAGCCTCCAGTCTAGTTAAGGGGTCAGGCAAGTAAGCATGCTCTTCTCCATTGCTTCCCTTCCTTTCTTTCCCTTATGTTTTCTTCTGTCAAGATGTCATTCTATGAAGAGAAAAATAGTGGAATGAATAATAATTAATCTATTTCTCACTTCAAAATGTTAGAAGTAGGGGAAGGAAGTGGGAAAGTATAAAATGTTTATGTCTATCTGTAGAGAAATTGGGATTAAATGTGTCAAGGCTTGCCAGAGATTTACAGTTGCTACCTCACCTGATCCTCTGTCAAATCTGTATCCACAGACTTCCATGGACCACTGGGTGACAAGAACCCCCACCACATAGGATATAATTTAGTTGGAAGAAAGGTTCAAGTTATCTCAGGCAGGGGAAATGTTTTCTGTGGAACCCAAGGACATGTGAACAAGACAAATGGATTCTGCTGAGTGGATCATTCTCATGAGGAAGAAGTGGGACATCTGGTTAGCAGGACTGTAGAGTAGCAAGAAATAAACCTTTAAGTTACGGAAAGTTTGGAGATTGTTGTTATAACAACTAACATTACTTACTCCAATTAAAACAAGAATTCTTACCAGGAATAGGGTTTTGCTGTAGCAACAAATATAAAATGTGTGGCATTGGCTTCAAAGTCAGGTAGTGGGAGTCAAGAACATAGACACAGTGAGCTTAGCAGTTGAAACCCACATTATACTATGGAATATATTTGGCAAGACTGACAATTGGGAGGCAGAATAAGTGCCTCTGAGTTTATAGCTTTTAGGGAAGTTGTTGAAAAATGCCAGAATGTTATAGGGTACTATATGCTGTTTTGAGCAAGGTATTATAAAAAAGAGATGAGTTCAGGCAAAGAGCAGCTTATTTTGGGGTAGAGATGAAAGAAAACAGTGAAGAGATTTACCTAGTTGAAAATGATGTTTATTTCTGGACCCCCCAATAGTAAGGCAGGTAAGTTTGAACAAAGCTTTGAGCGTTAAAGGCCCAGTAAGACTTTTTAGTTGAACAAATTATCTCAGCCTTGCAGCAAAGGGTAACCATGCAATGCCCATTTCCAAACAATTAAGTTAGAGAGAGAAAGAAGGCATATAGATGAAGAATCAAAGAAATAAAGCAATAATCTTTTAAAAAGAAGCTTGGGTGTAGTTGCATGCAGAACTGAATGAAATAAAACACATTAAAAAAGAAAACCTAGTAAGTATTTGCGGAACTTGTATTGAAGAAGAAGAAGAAAGAAGAAAGGAGAAGAAGGAGGAGGAGGAGGAGAAGGAGGAAGAGGAGGAGGAGGAGTAGAAAAAGAAAGGGAGCAGGAGGAGGAGAAAGAGGAAGAGGAAGAAGAAGAATCAATTGTTTGAGCTTTAAAGAAGCCCACACTTGGAGAATCAGGCAGCAGGGCATACTATCTAATGCCCTAAGGGAGTGTGATGTTTAACACCATTTTCACATGTGGTCAAGGAGAATATGAAAGACACTCCCAAAGATCAAGGGCACCAAGGACCAAGGAGCACAATAAACAAGGGGACAGAATCCTCCACAAAATATAACCAGAGACTATGAAGGGATTTCCCTACTAACAGGGCAAAGGTACCACACAGTGCCTGCCCAGCTGGAGTTTATTATTAAAATAATGACAGTCAGAATTCAAGAGTTTCTCATCGTTGGCTTTTCTACATGGGGGCATTCATTGCATTGTCCTCTGTCTGCCCCCTACTGTATGCTCGATCGCAGAGGTGGCTGTGGGAGGCAGCACAGGTAGTTTGTCTTCAGATCCGAAGCCAGCACTACGTGAAAAGCTATAGCTGCACCTGAGTGGGAGGACCAGCTATATCTCACCCAGAGCTTCTAGGTCTCAAACTTGGTGTATTTATTTGATGAAGTTTTGGGTTGTCTCCTTGGGAGAGAGGATAAGTACATTCGAAGAGGGGGACCAGAACTGGCAGGACAGTTCTTCACCAAATGCGTTTACTCTCCCCCCTCTGCACTCAGCTAGGCTAGAATCTCCATCCTCGCTTCCAGATGACATGGTCAGATGGCTAGTTCTCAATAAGGAAACATGAGTGGAACAGTGCTTGTCATTTGGGGGATAAAGGGAAAAGAAGTGAGTGCATTTTATTCACCCTCTTTGTTTCTCATGAACAAGCTAAATGTAGACGTGCAGGAGGTCCTGCAAGAACACAGAGTTGCGAGATGAAGAGATCCTCTGTTCTAGAAAGATCGTGTGGAAGACCAGTGACCAACTAGGAACATCCACATGGGACTGTTTATGTGCAAAAAAATAAACATTTATCAAGTCACTGATTTTGTCAGATTTGTTTGTTACAGAGGAAACATTATCTTAAGTAATGCAATACACAAAGTTTTCAGGATTCTGATTTGATCTACATTGCACTATCCCTTCTTTGAAGTTTATATGGCACTTAGCCTGTGCTGGGAACTGTTCTAAATATTTTACATATATTACACACACACACATGCATATATAAAAAATACATATATGGTCCATTAAGTATTAGAGCAAATAAAGGCTGTACCTCAGAGTTTAATATTTAATTGCACCCTAGGAAACACAAAAATTAATCTTTTAACTGTCTAAAAGTCAGTTTGGCTAAAAAAAAAAATCACAGAGTGATCATTAGGGGATTTCATTTTTCCCTGTATGAACTGCTTGAGGAGTATCCCCAATTCCAGCTTTATTACAGCATTGCCTAATTCATCTCTTTGTGGGTCATTTCATTTTGGGGACACAATTTCTAGCCACAGAAAATTGAATCCTATTTAACAAATAAGTTACAAGATAAACTTCTGTGGACTCCATTTTACTTGTGTTATAAAAAGGATGTCCTCATGTACTATAGAATAATCATTAAATAAGCACTTACTGTGCATTTATTGTTGCTCAGCTCTGTGCTTGATATAAAGATGCTGGGGACACAACCACTGTTCGTAAGGAGCTTAGAGTTTAGTGAACATGCAAGCTTGTTAAAAACTGTTACAACACAACCTGATGAATGCTCTCATAGCAACATACATAGAGTGTGATATGAGCACTGGAGTCACAAGTATAATTCTGCAAAAGAGCATTTGGAAGGCAAAAGAGATTTTGAAGCAGAGGCATGAAAAATACACACACACATGCATACACTCATTATATGAAAGAAAATGTCGGTGGCCCCTTAAGCCAATTATTCGCAATTATTCATCACAGTATTAGTCAAATCTGGTCACTAAAGAGCACCAGCTATCTTAAGGCAAGATATCAAGAGCTGGGTCTACTATAGTATTTACCATTATTTGGATATCTTTCTTTGATTTCTGTCATTCATTAATATTTTCCGATTTAATACTATAGCAATTACCGCTATTTTTAGTACTCCTGCCTTCAAAACTTCTGTGTCCCGAAATTCCCACTGTTTTTTTTTTTTTTTTTTTGTCCTGCCACAGTTTTCCCAGTTGAAAACTTAAATACGTATCTGAATCCTCTTTCCGTATCACTCCCACATGCAGACATGGCTTTGTCTCTCGTTCAGGCCTAGGTGCCTGAGACTGCCTCCCAGGCAGCCCCTCTGCCATTCACTGATCCAGTCCATTTGTGCTGCAGTTCCCAACCCCTGGGCTGGGGACAGGTACCTGTCCATGGCCTGTTAGGAAATGGGCCACACAGCAGGAGGTGAGCAAGCAGCAGGTGAAGCTGCATCTGTATTTACAACTGCTCCCCATCACTCACATCACCACCTGAGCTCCACCTCCTCTCAGACCAGCTATGGCATTAGATTCCCATAGGAGCGCAAACAGTACTGTAAACTGCTTATGCGAGGGATCTAGGTTGTGCGCTCCTTAGGAGAATCTAATGCCTGATGATCTGAGGTGGAGCTGAGGCGGTGATGCTAGCGCTGGAGAGTTGCTGCAAATAGAGATTATCATCAGCAGAGGTTTGACTGCACAATAAATGTAATGAGCTTGAATCATCCCAAAACCATCCCCCCTGCACCCCCATCATAGCATTCATTTTGATAATCTCTACCAGATGCATAACCCGATAATGCTATTTTACATTCCTATGTCATACTCTTCTTCCTAATCTTCCCGTAGCCCTGCATCACTAAAATCCCAACTTTGTTACTTAGTAACGAGCTAATTAATCTTGTTGAGATTTGGTTACCTGATTCATAAAATGGGGATGATAATTATATCTAACTCATACATTTATCATGAGGTTCAAATGCTTTGAAACATGGAGAGTATTTAAAACCATTTCCAGCACACAGTTTGCGTTCAAGGGACTTTAGCTGTTGTAGCAATTACTTAGAGTAACCCGACGCAGAAGGCAGTCTGAAATCTGACTCAAATTTTACTTTACTTTCATCTCACAAGAAACACCTGTTCATGACAAACAGCAGTTTTTTTCACTATTTTATGAAGACATCTTGCAAATTCCTAACTTTGAACTTGTGATTTGATAATGCTCTGCCCTAAACATCCCTTCTTTCTGTTTATTCAAATCCTGTTCATTCTATATGAACTAATTTGAATGCCATTCACCACAAATCTTCTCTTGCCATAGCTGGTGGCAATTCTTTCCCCACTCTCAACAGATAAGATGATATTTATTTGGAGATTATTATGTATTATGGGGTATGAAATGAAGAGGCTGTAGTTCAGATTGGAATAGAAGAGAAGGTTCCCATCCCCCTCCTCTGCCCCAATACACCTAGCATACTTCCCCAGAGTAGGAAGTGAGCCATAAGTGTTTGCGGATGAGTGCTCATAATGTAACTAAGGATATTCTTACAAAGTGCAGGTGTAGAAGCCATAAAGCAAAGAGAAAAAAGAATGGAGGCATGATGGAATTCTTCCTGGAGCTGCATAAGGGACAAAGAATAGCGTCTAGAAACAAATATTGCTATGATTACTATATTCCCAAATGGTATTACATAGAACAAGTTAAACACTCTAATATAATATCTCCTTGTCTGTCTTCTAAGAGTTGGCTTTTTTTTTTTTGCATTTTGTAATTGGAGATGCTTCTCATTTTTGTGCATCGAATCAAAATTGATATGCACTAATCTAAACAAGCCAAAAATATCAAAACCATGCAAATTTTACATACATGTTTATGCAGAATATCACTTCAAAAGTATCTGATATGTATGACTGTTTCATGGTTTTGGGGAATCTTTCTAAGGCCTCCGTGAACCACTGTGCAGGCTGTGTATCACCCAACTCCAGGAATGCTATTCACATAGACTTCAGAGTAGATTCTCCCTGACCCTGTCTTCCTGAAGTTGTGCAGTACAGTAGCCTCTGTCTATATAGGTGGGTTGGAAATTAACCTGCCTACATATATTTTTTTTTAAATTTTCAGAGTATAATAATGTACCCTTAAAAAAGGAAAAAGAAGTCGAGTGAGTGTGAGCAGTGGATGAGACCACAGGCTATGGAGCTAGCCCAATCTAGGTAAAATCATTGCATTGCTCTTTATAAAATGGCAAGTTACATTATATAACCTTTCCGAGCCTTTGTTTTCTCATCAGTAGAATGGAGATAATAATGCTACTTCACATGGTTTTTGAAATGATTAAATGAAATGAAGTCAAGCAAAACGCTCAGCTCATAGTAGGAACTCAATGTTTACTCATTCGTATTTCCATTTCAGAATTATGATTGTGCACGGGAAAGAGGGTTTTTTCTACATAATGAATTCTAGGGAGTAATACCTTGGCCTGACTTCTAACATCCATTCTGGAAAATTATGCTGGCCATATTCCTTTAGTGCAGTGGCTTTCGAATGTTTTCTTTAGCAGCAGCAGATTCTCTGGTTTCCAATTAAAATCTTAAATAGACCCTAGTGTAAAAGGTAGCTTCTTTGGGAAAGACACTGGATTAGGAGGCCTGGCTCCACCCAGCCTTGCATTGCCTGAACTTGGGAAAGTTGCTTAACCCCTTTCAGTCACTTTTCTCTGCTGCAAATTTTAGATAATGAAAAATGCTTCCCTGCTTAGTTCTCCAGGTTGTTGTGACACTCAGATGAGTACATGTGTACGAATGCCGTTTGAAATAGTAATGTGATATACAAATATACACTAGCTTTCTTATCACAACACAAGCTTCTGCATTTTGGCTCACCTATTTGATTTTTTTCCCAACAGATTTACCTTCCTAATTACAGGCAGTTCCTTGCTAACAAACAGGTTGTATTTCAAAATTTAATTTGCTAATCAGTTGTTAGGAACTCAGCACACATTTTCCCTTAGAGATGATGTTATAAATGCAATAGTTCATTCCTGAAGCAATCTTCATATGACTCTTTAGCCCAAAATGTAACTCAAATAGTGGACATTTGCTATAAAAACAGTTGGAAATATTATTGCAATATACATGATTCAAAAGGTAAAATAATAAAAATAAATGAGTCTATCTTTAATGCTTGCATTTAATGACCAGCAAATCTACTTAGGAAAAGGAAGGTAGAAGTTAAAACTCGTGGAGATCCTAAAGAAAAATTCTGAGTCCTGCAAGAGTTTTAGAAATCGATATGACTTGGTTGTTATTGTGATTGACAAATTTCAAAACCTAGATCTTTCCACTTCTTTTCTTAATGTTTATACTTAGTCATTACTATTGGGGCAAGTTAGTGGGGACAGGGAGAGTATGACAAAGGGAACAAAGGCAGGGAATGAAAGATCATGGAAAGAGCAGAGAAGAGAAAAACAAAGGTAGGAAAGAGGCAGAATGACAAGTATGACAAGAAAAAACCTTAGGGAAAAAAAGAGGAAGGCTGAATGATATGAACTCGATTGAGAAAAAAAGAAAAGAAAGAAAAAAGCAGAAGGGAAAGAAGGTATATATTAATATCGTCACCAAGTTAAAGATTAAGAAAAAAATTTTTTTGAAGTTTAATATAGTTGATTTGTACAAAAAACCTGCAGTCCTTGTCTTATGTTAAGCAATGTGGTGAGGGTAAATGGAGTCTCCATAGGGTAGAAGAAGGGAGGAAGCAGGAACAGGTGCAATCTGGGCTTTAGTGTGAATTAGATATCGTTACTGAGTGCTAGGGATTCTGCAATTCGATCATTTAACAATATTAAAATAATGTGAGGGAGGGAATTAGTATCTGATAAATAATTAGGAGAAATTAACAAAAGACGAAAATATTTAACTGAATAGTCTCCATGATGGATAGATATATAATCATTTGACAGATGTCTTTAACTTACTATTTGAAACTGTTTTCCACTCATGCATTAAATATTTATTGTAACACCTGATGCTTGTAAAGGCCTCTAGGGCTGTGAATAAAAAGCTGGTTGCTGAAGTAGGGACACACTCTCTTTCCAACACACCTATCCTTGCCTGGAAAGGTCACCAATAACTTACTCATTGTCACATGCAATCAGCCACTATGCAGAAGCAATGTTTCCTGATAACATTACTTCCCTGTGCTCTTCATCTCTTAATTGTCCTGACCATTCCTTCCTGAGTCTTCACTCACCTTTCCAGCCATCTCTCACATCATCCTCCTCATCTCCGCTCCTC